>NW_027195753.1:60000-138400 GCF_038502225.1 Cherax quadricarinatus
ACAGCAAGTTACTGGTCGTAGCACAGACATCAGTCACCCAACAGCAAGGTACTGGTCGTAGCACAGACATCAGTCACCCAACAGCAAGGTACTGGTCGTAGCACAGACAGCAGTCACCCAACAGCAAGGTACTGGTCGTAACACAGACAGCAGTCACCCAACAGCAAGTTACTGGTCGTAGCACAGACAACAGCCACCCAACAGCAAGGTACTGGTCGTAGCACAGACAGCAGTCACCCAACAGCAAGGTACTGGTCGTAGCACAGACATCAGTCACCCAACAGCAAGGTACTGGTCGTAGCACAGACAGCAGTCACCCAACAGCAAGGTACTGGTCGTAGCACAGACAGCAGTCACCCAACAGCAAGGTACTGGTCGTAGCACAGACAGAAGTCACCCAACAGCAAGGTACTGGTCGTAGCACAGACAGCAGTCACCCAACAGCAAGGTACTGGTCGTAGCACACGCAGCAGTCACCCAACAGCAAGTTACTGGTCGTAGTACAGGCAGCAGTCACCCAACAGCAAGGTACTGGTCGTAGCACAGACAGCAGTCACCCAACAGCAAGTTACTGGTCGTAGCACAGACAGCAGCCACCCAACAGCAAGGTACTGGTCGTAGCACAGACAGCAGTCACCCAACAGCAAGTTACTGGTCGTAGCACAGACAACAGCCACCCAACAGCAAGGTACTGGTCGTAGCACAGACAGCAGTCACCCAACAGCAAGGTACTGGTCGTAGCACAGACAGCAGTCACCCAACAGCAAGTTACTGGTCGTAGCACAGACAGCAGTCACCCAACAGCAAGGTACTGGTCGTAGCACAGACAGCAGTCACCCAACACCAAGTTACTGGTCGTAGCACAGACAACAGCCACCCAACAGCAAGGTACTGGTCGTAGCACAGACAGCAGTCACCCAACAGCAAGGTACTGGTCGTAGCACAGACAGCAGTCACCCAACAGCAAGTTACTGGTCGTAGCACAGACAGCAGTCACCCAACAGCAAGGTACTGGTCGTAGCACAGACATCAGTCACCCAACAGCAAGGTACTGGTCGTAGCACAGACAGCAGTCACCCAACAGCAAGGTACTGGTCGTAGTACAGACAGCAGTCACCCAACAGCAAGTTACTGGTCGTAGCACAGACATCAGTCACCCAACAGCAAGGTACTGGTCGTAGCACAGACATCAGTCACCCAACAGCAAGGTACTGGTCGTAGCACAGACAGCAGTCACCCAACAGCAAGGTACTGGTCGTAGCACAGACAGCAGTCACCCAACAGCAAGTTACTGGTCGTAGCACAGACAACAGCCACCCAACAGCAAGGTACTGGTCGTAGCACAGACAGCAGTCACCCAACAGCAAGGTACTGGTCGTAGCACAGACATCAGTCACCCAACAGCAAGGTACTGGTCGTAGCACAGACAGCAGTCACCCAACAGCAAGGTACTGGTCGTAGTACAGACAGCAGTCACCCAACAGCAAGTTACTGGTCGTAGCACAGACATCAGTCACCCAACAGCAAGTTACTGGTCGTAGCACAGACATCAGTCACCCAACAGCAAGGTACTGGTCGTAGCACAGACAGCAGTCACCCAACAGCAAGGTACTGGTCGTAGCACAGACAGCAGTCACCCAACAGCAAGTTACTGGTCGTAGCACAGAACAAGAATAACAAGACTTAATCTTCCGAAACTCTGTCTTGCCTTTGTTTAGCTTTCTTAAATGAGTTGTATAGTATAATCTTCACATCGTATATGTAATCTGCCCTTTTTGTTTATACGGTATGACCCGATAAGATAGCGAAAGGCATCGGTAATGTTTCCTAAAAACTCAACTGTGTCAGGTTATATTTTTATGCGGGTGATTCTACCTGTAGGTAATTCCGAGATAACTTGCTATCCCCCGCTGCCTTGTGCTCGCTATCGTCTCCTAATATATATACAGTACCACCACCCCTAAACTATACCCCCGGCCGGGATTGAACCCGCGGTCATAGAGTCTCAAAACTCCAGCCCGTCGCGTTAGCCACTAGACCAGCTAGCCACAATAAGATTCATCCAACTAGGTATATTTCTACACCATAGGAAAGTTAGCACAGGCACCTCTGTGACCACAAATGCAAGTTTTTTTACAGACGAATCTCCAGCTAGCGTGGCCGTGACGAACTGCAGCGGGTTCAATCCCGGCCGGGGGTATGGTTTATTTGCAATCGTGTCATTACGATTTCTTAAGTCATGTCCACCACCCCTAATATAGTCCACAGACTTGGATTTTGTTTTGACGGATATCTCTCTCTCTCTCTCTCTCTCTCTCTCTCTCTCTCTCTCTCTCTCTCTCTCTCTCTCTCTCTCTCTCACCCTGGAGCGTCAGTGACAGTGAACAATGGAAAGCTTAGAGATATGCAAGACTATTTCAGAGAGGTACACGAACGCGTTGGTTGTATCATAGGTACACGAATGTGTGGAGTGTACCAGAGGTACACGAATGTGTGGAGTGTACCAGAGGTACACGAATGTGTGGAGTGTACCAGAGGTACACGAATGTGTGGACTGTACCAGAGGTACACAAATATTAGGTTGTACCAGAGGTATACAAACATTAAGGACGCTGTAGGGCAATTTTCCGCGCGCGCTGACCGAAAAATCGAAAAAATATGGAAATTGAGTTATATATACTGAAAAATAGCTCAACTCTTTGGCAACACAATGGTACCAGAATGAATGTTCTACGACGTTTCTACAAGAAATTATAGTCATTTATATCAGGTATGGTGACGGCGATGTTGGTACCGAGTCTGCTCACGGCCTATATATTTTTTGGAGTTATTTTCTTGTTTTTTTATCGCCTTTTCTTGCATTATTCTTTCTAATATAATAACTGACTATTTGGCATCATAAAACAGTAGGCGGGACTTATCCACAGACTTAGTGACACCCGGGAACCAGATGGGAACGTTCGGCAGTGTTCCTGCTCCCGAGGTACCAGCAGGAATCGCCCATTATTACGCTTATATATCAACTCTACGGCTTATTTGTCTATCAGAATTGATCTAATATGATATAATAAACACTCTAAATAACATACAAACATGTTATATACTCTAGGCTGAATAAAATAGGCCATAATATGACGAAAGATTATCGGGAATATTTCGATAAATATCGAGTTACTCCACTCCATGTCCCATTCTTTAGTCTCTGAGTAAGAGAAAACGGTGTTTTGAAGAGGATAACTGCACTAGAACATCAGTTTACTAAGAAATACACCCAAACAAACGCGATTTTCGCGAAAAAATTTTTTTTTTTTTTTTGAGACGGGGGCCGGCCGGCGTTCCCGGCCGATATCTCGGAAGTAACTTATTCAACAATTGTTCAACTTTCTCCCTTTATTACTGAATTAAATGGAATATAATACTCACAAAAGTTGTAGAATAATGATTTCTCTAATTTTCTGTGAACAAATTTTGGAAATATTCCAAATACTTTGGGAGTTATGTGGGAGTAAAGGGCAGATTTTTTTTGCAATATTCCAGGAACTAACAAACTTTATTTTTTTGTGAAATAAAGAAACGTTCATTTAAAGAAAAGTGGTCACAGAAAATAAGAATAAGCATTGTTCTCTCGGCACCAAGTGTCCAAACATCCTCACGTAGTCCCATATAGGATAAAAGTTTAACACTATGGCATTTTCAGTAAATCAGTCATTTCTCAGTTGTTGTTTGAGGTATATATTAATGCTTCCTTTAGGTATGAATACATATTGTAGGTAATTTAATGCATTTATTTTACGCAGTCGCCACACTACACAACATCCAACACTTCACTAGGGAGGGACAATATAATGTATAAGTTACAGTGAGTCCATGGCGCCAGTCAGACAACGAACCCCCACTCAGACAATAAGTTGGAATTTCAACAAGTGAGCGAAATGAGGTTGTGTTATCAGCGATGCACCTCTGAATCAGCATGGATGCTTCTCTATGCTTCCTCTCCCAGACCCAGAAACCCTCATGCGTAAGCCTTTGTGAATGCTTCCCCATCTTCAAGCCTATGTTTGGCCAGCTACATATGCCAGCTGCCTGTGTCACGATGACCTCTACTCTCACCATGTCCTGAAAAATGAGGAGAGCCATATTCTTCAGTATGTTATTTGATATGGGTAAAGTGCCAGAGGTGTAAAAGGGAGAATTATAAAACCAAGTAAACAAGTAGTATTTAACTCTAGGCCAGTTTCACTGACAGGCATAGCCTGTAAAATTATAAAGAAGGCAATCAGTAGAAGAATTGTGTTAGAGATAAGAAATCGTATCCCACAATCCTACTGGAGTTCTGTGACAAGGAAACAAAAGTGAGAAGAAAGAGAGAGAGCTGATGTAGGTAACAGCTCTTAGCTTGCCAATAAAGTTAGGAATCCTTAACCTGTAAATAGCTGTCAATAAAGCTAGGGATCCTTAACCTTGTCAAACCCTGTGTAAAAAAAAAAAAAAAAAAAAAAAAAAAATAGGAAGGGACGGAGGCAGACTGCATATTTTTTTTAACTGTAAGATTAAGACAAAAGCTAGAGGAGTAGGCAGAAATAACAGGGAAGGCAGTGCAATAGAATATCTAACAGGGAGGAAAGAAAGAGTATTTGCCTAAGACAAGGTGTCAGAATGGGCAAATGTGAAGAGTATTGTTCCACTAGAGTCGGTACTAGGAGTGATGCTATATCTTGTTTACATGAAGATGCCGGATGAAATGGTCAATCGTATCCCTGTTTGTAGATGATGTGAAACTAATGACATATATTAAAAAAAGAAGACAAGGAAAGGTCACAAACGGACCTGGATGAGAAAGAGAATTGGTCTGACAAATGATTATTCTAATTTAACCTTAGAAAATGCCAAGTTATGAAAATTGGCTAAGGGCAAAGAGACCAGAAACAGAGTATAGTATTCGAGGGGAGGATAAAAGCTGCAAACTTCACTAAGAAGGAGCTCGAGGTGGACACAGTATTGAGCATATCCTCTGAAGCACATATCAGCTGACTAGCTTCCACAGCAAATGTGCGTCTAGCATATCTAATATTTAATTTCAGGAATCTCGGCAAAGAAGCATCTGTGACAAATACGACATGTACTAAGCCAAGAAGTCACAAACAGGTCCGGTGACTTCTGTACTTGGCCTGCGAGGTCACCGGACCTAACTGTTTGTGACTTCTTTCTTTGGGGATACGTGAAGAGCACAGTTTGCGTACCACCACTACCTGCAACCCTGGAGGGGCTAAAAAATTCGATCACTGAAGCAGTTAGTATAACTCCAGATATGCTGCAGAGCGTCTGGACCGAACTGGACTCTATCGCATCGATGTTTTCCGAGCAATCAGAGGGGCGCACACTGAGTGCCTTTAATGCCACATGAAACTGAATGAAATCCTGCATCTGAAGCTACTAACTGTGAAAGATTATTACAGTAAAGTTACATGTTATACCTGTTTGAAATCAGGGAGTGTTTTGTGGACAGCTTGTATTACATGGGCACAGATCAGTGGTAGTGAGACTGAGACGGAGCAAAGGCGAACCTCTACGGAATGGACACATTCAACAAGGACCAAAACACCCCACCTAAGATGTTTTACTGCTCAAGGTCCTGAACGGCTTGTTACTGTTGAAGAAACAATGAACAGTGACAAATACAAGGCAATCCTGGCAACTCATTTGCTTCCCATTGTGGATAGAGACTTTCTTGATAGAAAAGGCATTTTGCAGTAGTCTCTTGCTCCGTGCCACACTTCCAGAAAAATGCTTGCATTCTTCGAGGAGAGTGAGCTAAGTGTTCTAAACTGGCCTGGAAACTCTCCTGCCCTCAGCCCAATTGAAACATGACTGTTCATTTGTGGAGAAGTTAATTGCTGCTGTTATTAGGACCTGATACCACGACGAACAACTTGCCAAAATGTGTTCAACATCGGTCGATTCCATGTCAAAGACTGTAGCAGTGATTATTAGAGCAAAGGGTAGTTTTATCTCATATTAAATCAATTATCTGTCGTATCTCTTATTAAGTCTATTATCTGTCATATCATTCCCATGTATTTTTCAAATAAACATTTTTCCAAATAAATGTGTTGTTTTATCACTATCCCAATTAATATGTACACTACTGTACGATGTCTCACGAAGCCAGAAGAGTGAACCCAGTAGCAGCCAGCTGAGAAGTTGGGCCAGGAGCTTTTTCTCCCCTCCAACCTTCTCTCCTCCCTACATGCTTTTTTTTCCCTCTCTCCTTGCTCTTTCTTCCCTCTTTGTTCCTTCGTCCCACCTCCATCCTCTTATCTTCTTCCTTGCTCTCACCTTCATCCTCCTACCTTCTTCCCTGCTCCCACGTTCCTTCTCACATACTCTCCCACCTCGTTCGCTCAGCCTATTTCTCCTTCTTACTCTGGAACACTGTCCAGCTGAACTCGCATACAGAATCTTATTACGGGGTTAACAGCCTGATAAAGATCCCGAATAACCCTTAGCCAAGACTACATATCTGAATTCGATTCACTAAATCTGGAATACAAATAACGATTGCGATTGCGTGGGTTATTTAAGAGATACAGAGGAGTGCCGTGCTCGCTGACGCTGCAGGATGGGATATAATCCCCTGAATCACGCCAGGAAGAGGATCGGACTCCAGCCTCATGCAATCAATTCTCTTCCTCACGTGAGGTAGACGATCGGATCCATATATCTCGGCCGAGGTTAGTTTAGTTTAATAAGTTTATTATGCACCCCACACCCATCCTGTGGGCGGTAGTCAAAAGATTACAGAGGTACATAATTGGTCCAGGGACTGGACTCCAAAGTTTTGATAGCTGAGCAAGTTACAGAGGTAATGAACTCACAATTTACAAAGGTAATGAACTCACAATTTACAAAGGTAATGAACTCACAATTTACAAAGGTAATGAACTCACAATTTACAAAGGTAATGAACTCCAGGTAAGTCTGGTCACAATCATGACAAGTTACAAAGGTATTTACAGATTACAGAGGTACGTAATGGGTCCAGGGACTGGGCCCCCAAAGTTTTGATAGCTGAACTAGGTACAAAGGTAATGAGCTCACAAGTTACAAAGGTAATGAATTCTGTAAGAATGATTACTTACGTTTATACATGGCTACAATCATGAACAAATTATAGTGTAATAAGCAATTCACACTTCCACACCCGGTCACAACTGTAATGAGTTATTGGTGCAAATATTGATTGTTGAGACACACACACACACACACACACACACACACACACACACACACAGGTGCAGGGAGGCAAAAACCAAGTGTGCTAGGGAATGGAAGAAATATAGAAAGCAAAGGACCCAGGAGAATAAGGAGAGCAGTCGTAGAGCCAGAAACGAATATGCACAGATAAGAAGGGAGGCCCAAAGACAATATGAAAATGACATAGCAGCGAAAGCCAAATCAGACCCGAAACTGTTGTACAGCCACATCAGGAGGAAAACAACTGTCAAGGACCAGGTAATCAGGTTAAGGAAGGAAGGAGGAGAGACAACAAGAAATGACCGTGAAGTATGTGAGGAACTCAACAAGAGATTCAAAGAAGTGTTCACAGAGGAGACAGAAGGGGCTCCAGAAAGATGGAGAGGTGGGGCACACCACCATGTGCTGGACACAGTGCACACAACCGAGGAAGAAGTGAAGAGGCTTCTGAGTGAGCTAGATACCTCAAAGGTAATGGGGCCAGATAACATCTCCCCATGGGTATTGAGAGAGGGAGCAGAGGCGCTATGTGTACCCCTAACAACAATATTCAATACATCTATCGAAACAGGGAGATTGCCTGAGGCATGGAAGACAGCAAATGTAGTCCCAATCTTTAAAAAAGGAGACAGACATGAAGCATTAAACTACAGACCAGTGTCACTGACATGTATAGTATGCAAAATCATGGAGAAGATTATCAGAAGAGTGGTGGAACACCTAGAAAGGAATGATCTCATCAACAGCAGCCAACATGGTTTCAGGGACGGGAAATCCTGTGTCACAAACCTACTGGAGTTCTATGACATGGTGACAGCAGTAAGACAAGAGAGAGAGAGGTGGGTGGATTGCATATTCTTGGACTGCAAGAAGGCGTTTGACACAGTTCCACACAAGAGATTGGTGCAAAAACTGGAGGACCAAGCAGGGATAACAGGGAAGGCACTACAATGGATCAGGGAATACTAGTCAGGAAGACAGCAGCGAGTCATGGTACGTGGCGAGGTGTCAGAGTGGGCACCTGTGACCAGCGGGGTCCCACAGGGGTCAGTCCTAGGACCAGTGCTGTTTCTGGTATTTGTGAACGACATGACGGAAGGAATAGACTCTGAGGTGTCCCTGTTTGCAGATGACGTGAAGTTGAAGAGAAGAATTCACTCAATCGAAGACCAGGCAGAACTACAAAGGGATCTGGACAGGCTGCAGACCTGGTCCAGCAATTGGCTCCTGGAGTTCAATCCCACCAAGTGCAAAGTCATGAAGATTAGGGAAGGGCAAAGAAGACCGCAGACGGAGTACAGTCTAGGGAGCCAGAGACTACAAACCTCACTCAAGGAAAAATATCTTGGGGTGAGTATAACACCAGGCACATCTCCTGAAGCGCACATCAACCAAATAACTGCTGCAGCATATGGGCGCCTAGCAAACCTCAGAACAGCATTCCGACATCTTAATAAGGAATCGTTCAGGACCCTGTACACCGTGTACGTTAGGCCCATATTGGAGTATGCGGCACCAGTTTGGAACCCACACCTAGCCAAGCACGTAAAGAAACTAGAGAAAGTGCAAAGGTTTGCAACAAGACTAGTCCCAGAGCTAAGAGGTATGTCCTACGAGGAGAGGTTAAGGGAAATCAACCTGACGACACTGGAGGACAAGAGAGATAGGGGGGACATGATAACGACATACAAAATACTGAGAGGAATTGACAAGGTGGACAAAGACAGGATGTTCCAGAGATTGGACACAGTAACAAGGGGACACAGTTGGAAGTTGAAGACACAGATGAATCACAGGGATGTTAGGAAGTATTTCTTCAGCCACAGAGTAGTCAGTAAGTGGAATAGTTTGGGAAGCGATGTAGTGGAGGCAGGATCCATACATAGCTTTAAGCAGAGGTATGATAAAGCTCACGGTTCAGGGAGAGTGACCTAGTAGCGATCAGTGAAGAGGCGGGGCCAGGAGCTCGGACTCGACCCCTGCAACCTCAACTAGGTGAGTACAACTAGGTGAGTACACACACACACACACACGCGCGCAACCACAAATAGGTGAGAACACACACAGACACAGACACACACACACACACACTGCACTGCTCATAAAACTGCACTGCTCATAAAACACCAATGGGGATTTGAGGAAATGGAAGGCATGGACATGATTGGAGAAAGAGACTACATTGTAGGTACAATTCAGTCCGGAGAACATAAAGTAGTCATTGGAGTGATGTATAACCCACCACAGAACTGCAGGAGGCCAAGAGAGGAGTACGAAGAAAACAACAGGGTGATGGTGGACACACTGGCTGAGGTGGCAAGAAGAGCTCACTCGAGCAGAGCAAACTTACTGGTAATGGGCGATTTCAACCACAGGGAGATCGACTGGGAAAACCTGGAGCCACATGGGGGTCCCGAAACATGGAGAGCCAAGATGATGGATGTGGTACTTGAAAACCTCATGCATCAACATGTCAGGGACACAACCAGAGAGAGAGGGGAGGATGAGCCAGCAAGACTGGATCTTGTGTTCACCCTGAGCAGTTCAGACATTGAGGACATCACTTACGAGAGGCCCCTTGGAGCTAGCGATCATGTGGTTCTGAGTTTTGACTATATAGTAGAGTTACAAGTGGAGAACGTAACAGGAACTGAAGGGGACAGGCCAAACTATAAAAGGGGGGACTACACAGGTATGAGAAACTTCCTGCAGGAGGTTCAGTGGGACAAAGAAATGGTAGGAAAATCAGTAAACGAGATGATGGAATATGTGGCAACAAAGTGCAAGGAGGCAGAGGAAAGTTTTGTTCCCAAGGGAAACAGAAATAATAGGAAGACCAAAACGAGTCCTTGGTTTACCCGAAGGTGTAGGGAGGCAAAAACTAAGTGCAACAGAGAATGGAAAAGGTACAGGAGGCATAGGACCCAGGAAAACAAGGAGATTAGTAGAAGAGCCAGAAACAAGTATGCGCAGATAAGGAGGGAGGTCCAGCGACAGTATGAAAACGACATAGCATCGAAAGTCAAATCTGACCCGAAACTGCTGTATAGCCACATTAGGAGGAAGACAACAGCCAAGGACCAGGTGATAAGGCTGAGGAAAGAAGGTGGAGAACTCACAAGAAACGATCAAGAGGTATGTGAGGAGCTCAACACGAGATTTAAGGAAGTATTTACAGTAGAGACAGGAAGGACTCTGGGGGGACAGACCAGATGGGGACACCAACAAGGAATACACCAACAAGTGTTGGACGACATACATACAGATGAGGAGGAGGTGAAGAAACTACTAAGAGACATCAATACCTCAAAGGCAATGGGACCGGACAACATCTCTCCGTGGGTCCTTAGAGAGGGAGCAGATATGTTGTGCATACCACTTACCACAATCTTCAACACATCCCTGGAAACTGGGCAACTACCTGAGGTATGGAAGACGGCAAATGTAGTTCCCATTTTCAAAAAAGGAGACAGAAAAGAGGCACTAAACTATAGACCTGTGTCATTGACGTGTATAGTATGCAAAATTATGGAGAAGATTATCAGGAGGAGAGTGGTGGAGCACCTGGAACGGAACAGGAGTATAAATGCCAACCAGCACGGATTCACGGAAGGCAAATCCTGTGTCACAAACCTTCTGGAGTTTTATGATTAAATAACAGAAGTAAGACAAGAGAGAGAGGGGTGGGTTGATTGCATCTTCTTGGACTGCAAGAAGGCCTTTGACACAGTTCCTCACAAGAGATTAGTGCAGAAGCTAGAGCATCAGGCGCATATAACAGGAAGGGCACTGCAATGGATCAGAGAATACCTGACAGGGAGGCAACAACGAGTCATGGTACGTAATGATGTATCACAGTGGGCACCTGTGACGAGCGGGGTCCCACAGGGGTCGGTCCTAGGACCAGTGCTATTTTTGGTATATGTGAACGACATGACGGAAGGGTTAGACTCAGAAGTGTCCCTGTTTGCAGATGATGTGAAGTTAATGAGGAGAATTAAATCTGATGAGGACCAGGCAGGACTTCAAAGAGACCTGGACAGACTGGACACCTGGTCCAGCAAATGGCTTCTCGAATTTAATCCTGCCAAATGCAAAGTCATGAAGATAGGGGAAGGGCACAGAAGACCACAGACAGAGTATAGGCTAGGTGGCCAAAGACTGCAAACCTCACTCAAGGAGAAAGATCTTGGGGTGAGTATAACACCGAGCATGTCTCCGGAAGCACACATCAATCAGATAACTGCTGCAGCATATGGGCGCCTGGCAAACCTGAGAACAGCATTCCGACACCTTAGTAAGGAATCATTCAAGACACTGTACACCGTGTATGTCAGGCCCATACTGGAGTATGCAGCACCTGTTTGGAACCCGCACTTGATAAAGCACGTCAAGAAACTAGAGAAAGTACAAAGGTTTGCAACAAGGTTAGTTCCAGAGCTAAGGGGAATGTCCTATGAAGAAAGATTAAGGGAAATCGGCCTGACCACACTGGAGGACAGGAGGGTCAGGGGAGACATGATAACGACATATAAAATACTGCCTGGAATAGACAAGGTGGACAAGGACAGGATGTTCCAGGGAAGGGACACAGAAACAAGAGGCCACAATTGGAAGTTGAAGACACAAATGAGTCAGAGAGATAGTAGGATGTATTTCTTCAGTCATAGAGTTGTAAGGCAGTGGAATAGCCTAGAAAATGACGTAGTGGAGGCAGGAACCATACACAGTTTTAAGACGAAGTTTGATAAAGCTCATGAAGCGGGGAGAGAGAGGGCCTAGTAGCAACCGGTGAAGAGGCGGGGCCAGGAGCTAGGACTCGACCCCTGCAACCACAAATAGGTGAGTACAAATAGGTGAGTACACACACACAGTTTAGTTTAATATCTTTATTATGCACCCCATACCCATCCTGTGGGCGGTAGTCAAAATATTATAAAGGTACATAATGGGTCCAGTGACTGGACCCCAAAGTTATGATAGCTGAACTAGTTACAAAGGTAATGAACTCCAGGTAGATCTGGTCACAATCATGGCAAGTTACAGAGGTAATGAATCAGCCTCACTCCTATACATGGTTACAGTTATGAACAAATTACAAATTAATGAACCACTGATACGTCCACACCTGGTCACAATTGTAATGAGTTATAAATACAAATATTAAGTGGTTCATACACCCACAAAACAAATTCTGGTCACAAAATAGAGCGAAACACCAACGTCAAAGACCTGGGAGTGATCATGTCGGAGGATCTCACCTTCAAGGACCATAACATTGTATCAATCGCATCTGCTAGAAAAATGACAGGATGGATAATGAGAACCTTTAAAACTAGGGAGGCCAAGCCCATGATGACACTATTCAGGTCACTTGTTCTATCTAGGCTGGAATATTGCTGCACACTAACAGCACCTTTCAAGGCAGGTGAAATTGCTGACCTAGAAAATGTACAGAGAACCTTCACGGCGCGCATAACGGAGATAAAACACCTCAATTACTGGGAGCACTTGAGGTTCCTAAACCTGTATTCCCTGGAATGCAGGCGGGAGAGATACATGATTATATACACCTGGAAAATCCTAGAGGGACTAGTACCGAACTTGCACACGAAAATCACTCACTACGAAAGCAAAAGACTTGGCAGACGATGCACCATCCCCCCAATGAAAAGCAGGGGTGTCACTAGCACGTTAAGAGACCATACAATAAGTGTCAGGGGCCCGAGACTGTTCAACTGCCTCCCAGCATACATAAGGGGGATTACCAACAGACCCCTGGCATCAGACGATTCTGCTGTTGACTATCGCCCTGGCAGGCCATAGCAGCTCTCCTTACTTGCACAGTATCCCTACGATCCCCGTTGGGGAGGGGAACCTCTACCATCTCCACGATGTCTCATCGTGTGAGAATTAAGCCCAAGTCTGCTGTCGTCGATGACGCCACGAAGCTTGAGCTTGCAGCTTCTCTCAACACTTGTCTGCACGCAAAGTTCTCCAAGATCACGTCACTGAAGGAAGCTTTCATCGTCACTTTTCTCGATGATACTGAAGCTGACAAAGTGCTTACACCTACTGCCATGAAGACCTTAGAAGACCGAGGCTTTACCATCTCTACGTCACCATACATGCTTGCAAAACGTTCAGTGTTTATGAAACGTCTTGACAAGCTGATCACGAACATGACAATCCAGGAAATTACTACATCACTTGAAGACCTCAACACTTGGGCCAAGATTGACACTGTAGTGAAGATTCCCAACGCTTCCTCAATGCTCAAGGTCACATTCCTGGACGTTACCATGGCGACCAGAGCACTGTCGGATGGCCTGGCCATCTCTTACTACTACATCAACCCTCGACAGATTGAACCTGAACGCTTCACGTACATAACACCTTGCTGGACATGTTACTCGTACAGTCACTCTACTGCCGACTGCCACGTGAAGAATAAGAAGATATGTTCCACCTGTGGGTCTGCAGGACACGATTTTCGTTCTTGCACTTCCACTGATGCTCCCACTTGCATCAACTGTAAGAGTGATCACCATACTCTTGCAGCCAAGTGTCCAGTGCGAAAGGATATCCTTTCTAAGAAACTAAAGGAAGAAACAAAGAAGTCATCTGGAACCTCTCCTACATACGCTGCAATTGCCAAGATTCAATCTACAACATCCAAGATTCTACAAGCTACTCAACAGTCGTCTCCACCACCTCTCACTACCCAACCTCCACCTGATGATATTTCCACCAAATTCTATTACTGCATGATGTTTGCCCACATGCAAAATGCTGCAAAACCTGGCTCTTTCAACACGACTATCAATGAACTTCTTGCACTCAACAACATGCCATCATTTAACTTCCCTGCAAGTCCACCATCAGCTGAAATTTTGAAAATAATCCCGAAGATCATCAGTTTTGAAGCGCCAGATGACTTGAAGGAATTAATAATTGACAATGAAGACGCATCCTTTTTTGAATCCTCCAATCAACGTTCACCTGATAACATCCAAGTCAGCACTACGCCTCCTATTCGTCGATCCTCCTACTCGTCGATTGGCTCGTCGTGGCGGCGTACCTCCTTCACCTCCACTCACCACTACTCATATGGACCAATCAGAAGCCACGATTCTACCACAGTCTTCTACACACACTCTAGCGGAGACACCAACATTGAAAGAACCTTCAATGCTGCAACCACCAACAAAAACCTCTCCAGTCATCACTCGACGTATTAATACAGAAGACCAACATCGAGATCAATACCTGGAGTTTACCTGGAGAGAGTTCCGGGGGTCAACGCCCCCGCGGCCCGGTCTGAGACCAGGCCTCCTGGTGGATCAGAGCCTGATCAACCAGGCTGTTGCTGCTGGCTGCACGCAAACCAACATACGAGCCACAGCCCGGCTGATCCGGAACTGACTTTAGGTGCTTGTCCAGTGCCAGCTTGAAGACTGACAGGGGTCTGTTGGTAATCCCCCTTATGTGTGCTGGGAGGCAGTTGAACAGTCTCGGGCCCCTGACACTTATTGTATGGTCTCTTAACGTGCTAGTGACACCCCTGCTTTTCATTGGGGGGATGGTGCATCGTCTGCCAAGTCTTTTGCTTTCGTAATGAGTGATTTTCGTGTGCAAGTTCGGTACTAGTCCCTCTAGGATTTTCCAGGTGTATATAATCATGTATCTCTCCCTCCTGCGTTCCAGGGAATACAGGTTCAGGAACCTCAAGCGCTCCCAATAATTGAGGTGTTTTATCTCCGTTATGCGCGCCGTGAAAGTTCTCTGTACATTTTCTAGGTCGGCAATTTCACCTGCCTTGAAAGGTGCTGTTAGTGTGCAGCAATATTCCAGCCTAGATAGAACAAGTGACCTGAAGAGTGTCATCATGGGCTTGGCCTCCCTAGTTTTGAAGGTTCTCATTATCCATCCTGTCATTTTTCTAGCAGATGCGATTGATACAATGTTATGGTCCTTGAAGGTGAGATCCTCCGACATGATCACTCCCAGGTCTTTGACGTAGGTGTTTCGCTCTATTTTGTGGCCAGAATTTGTTTTGTACTCTGATGAAGATTTAATTTCCTCATGTTTACCATATCTGAGTAATTGAAATTTCTCATCGTTGAACTTCATATTGTTTTCTGCAGCCCACTGAAAGATTTGGTTGATGTCTGCCTGGAGCTTTGCAGTGTCTGCAATGGAAGACACTGTCATGCAGATTCGGGTGTCATCTGCAAAGGAAGACTCGGTGCTGTGGCTGACATCCTTGTCTATGTCGGATATAAGGATGAGGAACAAGATGGGAGCGAGTACTGTGCCTTGTGGAACAGAGCTTTTCACCGTAGCTGCCTCGGACTTTACTCTGTTGACGACTACTCTCTGTGTTCTGTTAGTGAGGAAATTATAGATCCATCGACCGACTTTTCCTGTTATTCCTTTAGCACGCATTTTGTGCGCTATTACGCCATGGTCACACTTGTCGAAGGCTTTTGCAAAGTCTGTATATATTACATCTGCATTCTTTTTGTCTTCTAGTGCATTTAGGACCTTGTCGTAGTGGTCCAATAGTTGAGACAGACAGGAGCGACCTGTTCTAAACCCATGTTGCCCTGGGTTGTGTAACTGATGGGTTTCTAGATGCGTGGTGATCTTGCTTCTTAGGACCCTTTCAAAGATTTTTATGATATGGGATGTTAGTGCTATTGGTCTGTAGTTCTTTGCTGTTGCTTTACTGCCCCCTTTGTGGAGTGGGGCTATGTCTGTTGTTTTTAGTAACTGTGGGACGACCCCCGTGTCCATGCTCCCTCTCCATAGGATGGAAAAGGCTCGTGATAGGGGCTTCTTGCAGTTCTTGATGAACACAGAGTTCCATGAGTCTGGCCCTGGGGCAGAGTGCATGGGCATGTCATTTATCGCCTGTTCGAAGTCATTTGGCGTCAGGATAACATCGGATAGGCTTGTGTTAATCAAATTTTGTGGCTCTCTCATAAAAAATTCATTTTGATCTTCGACTCTCAGTCTGGTTAGCGGCTTGCTAAACACTGAGTCATATTGGGACTTGAGTAGCTCACTCATTTCCTTGCTGTCATCTGTGTAGGACCCATCTTGTTTAAGTAGGGGCCCAATACTGGACGTTGTTCTCGATTTTGATTTGGCATAGGAGAAGAAATACTTTGGGTTTCTTTCGATTTCATTTATGGCTTTTAGTTCTTCCCGCGATTCCTGACTCCTAAAGGATTCTTTTAGCTTAAGTTCGATGCTTGCTATTTCTCTGACCAGTGTCTCCCTGCGCATTTCAGATATATTGACCTCTTTTAGCCGCTCTGTTATTCTTTTCCGTCGCCTGTAAAGGGAGCGCCTGTCTCTTTCTGTTTTACATCTACTCCTCCTTTTTCTTAGAGGAATAAGCCTTGTGCATACATCGAGTGCCACCGAGTTAATCTGTTCTAGGCATAAGTTGGGGTCTGTGTTGCTTAGTATATCTTCCCAGCTTATATCGGTTAGGACTTGGTTTACTTGGTCCCACTTTATGTTTTTGTTATTGAAGTTGAATTTGGTGAATGCTCCCTCGTGACTAATCTCATTATGTCGGTCTGGGGCTCCGCGCATACATGACTGAACCTCAATTATGTTGTGATCTGAGTATATTGTTTTTGATATGGTGATATTTCTTATCAGATCATCATTGTTAGTGAAGATGAGGTCTAGTGTATTCTCCAGTCTAGTAGGCTCTATTATTTGCTGGTTTAAATTGAATTTTGTGCAGAGATTTAAAAGCTCGCGTGAGTGTGAGTTTTCATCAGAGCTGCCTCCTGGTGTTATTACTGCAACAATATTATTTGCTATATTCCTCCATTTTAGGTGCCTTAAGTTGAAATCCCCCAGGAGCAAGATGTTGGGTGCAGGAGCTGGAAGGTTTTCCAGACAGTGGTCAATTTTTAACAGCTGTTCCTGGAATTGCTGGGATGTTGCATCCGGAGGCTTGTAGACTATCACAATGACTAGGTTTTGGTTCTCGACCTTTACTGGTAAAACTTCCACTACATCATTTGAGGCATTTAGCAGTTCTGTGCAAACAAGTGACTCTGCAATGTACAGGCCAACCCCCCCCCCTTTTGCCTGTTCACTCTGTCACATCTGTATAGGTTGTAACCTGGGATCCATATTTCGTTGTCCAAAGATATAACTTTTTATACGACTCCTGACCAAGAACCCACCATGAATGTCGACACTTTGTATGAGAAATTACACGATAGAACAGTCAAGTTTACAAATCGTAAAGGATCCCACTGCTCCTTCACTACACTCAAGATGACCCTTGACCAGTTACAAGCCGACCCAGCATTTCGACCCGAGATTACAAGACTACTCATCGTTTCCTTCCAACAACTGCACAACATAAGGAATGCCTCCCACACTGAAGAAATGAAGTAACTCCTGACTCACAATTTAATGACACCTGACCAATCAAGAAGCTAGCCTCCCTTGACCACGCCTCCAGCTTCTGCCAGCCGCCAATCAACATCAAGATGCAGCAAATCTTCCATCCAGCAAGTTGCAGTCAGCGCCCGCAGAGTTCCTGCTGTCTTCTATGTCGTCTTCGTTATTGTTTATCCAGGCTTAGCAGTTGGGTCTAGTCCTGACTCTTCTCTCTTCGACTCAAGACATTCCTCTCACCGTCTATTCTTCGCACTGTCCCCACATGCCCCTCGCCCCTCGTGGGTCCTTACCTGTGAGTCCTTGATTGATTGATTGACCCCTGGCAGTCTTCAAGCTGGCACTGGACAAGCACCTAAAGTCGGTTCCTGACCAGCCGGGCTGTGGCTCGTACGTTGGTTTGCGTGCAGCCAGCAGCAACAGCCTGGTTGATCAGGCTCTGATCCACCAGGAGGCCTGGTCACAGACCGGGCCTCGGGGGCGTTGACCCCCGGAACTCTCTCCAAGTAAACTCCAGGTAAACACTAGCACGTGCACACATACACACACCAGGGTGCACGCACGGACATATGCACACGAGTGTACAAATATATACATACACACAAGGACACACACCCACACACACACACACACACACACACCCACACACACACACACCAACACCCACACACACACCCTCACACACACCCACACAGAGACGCAAGGAGGAACGAGAAGCAATGAAAATGAGCAGGACCCAGACACAGGAGGAAGGGCAAACACACCCCACAGAATCTCCCACCAAAAGACTCCACCCGCGACATTCCCAACGCAACTGAGCAACCTATACTACAACCCACTCACTGTTCCCTCTGCCACCAATCCCCATATCACAAACCTCACCCCAACAGCTGTCCCTTATGGGCATTCTGACCTCACCCCCATCAACACAAACCCCTCCTACACCACAGCCCCATATAGGCCCCCACCAAGGCTCTCGCTCCCCCAACCCCAATATTCTTGCATGACCACAATGATAGAAAAGAAACTAAAGGTTTGGTACACAAACGCGGATGGAATAATGAATAAACATGAGGAGTGGAATGAAAGAATCAGTGAAAAATCCCCAGACATCATAGCAGTCACAGAAACAAAACTCGCTGAGACAATAACAGACACAATCTTCCCAACAGGATATCAGATCCTGAGGAAAGATAGAAGGAGTAGAGGGGGAGGAGGGGTTGCACTGCTCATGAAACACCGATGGGGATTTGAGGAAATGGAAGGCATGGACATGATTGGAGAAAGAGACTACATTGTAGGTACAATTCAGTCCGGAGAACATAAAGTAGTCATTGGAGTGATGTATAACCCACCACAGAACTGCAGGAGGCCAAGAGAGGAGTACGAAGAAAACAACAGGGTGATGGTGGACACACTGGCTGAGGTGGCAAGAAGAGCTCACTCGAGCAGAGCAAAGTTACTGGTAATGGGCGACTTCAACCACAGGGAGATCGACTGGGAAAACCTGGAGCCACATGGGGGTCCCGAAACGTGGAGAGCCAAGATGATGGATGTGGTACTTGAAAACCTCATGCATCAACATGTCAGGGACACAACCAGAGAGAGAGGGGAGGATGAGCCAGCAAGACTGGATCTTGTGTTCACCCTGAGCAGTTCAGACATTGAGGACATCACTTATGAGAGGCCCCTTGGAGCTAGCAATCATGTGGTTCTGAGTTTTGACTATATAGTAGAGTTACAAGTGGAGAAGGTAACAGGAACTGAAGGGGACAGGCCAAACTATAAAAGGGGGGACTACACAGGTATGAGAAACTTCCTGCAGGAGGTTCAGTGGGACAGAGAAATGGTAGGAAAATCAGTAAACGAGATGATGGAATATGTGGCAACAAAGTGCAAGGAGGCAGAGGAAAGTTTTGTTCCCAAGGGAAACGGAAATAATAGGAAGACCAAAACGAGTCCTTGGTTTACCCGAAGGTGTAGGGAGGCAAAAACTAAGTGCAACAGAGAATTGAAAAGGTACAGGAGGCATAGGACCCAGGAAAACAAGGAGATTAGTAGAAGAGCCAGAAACGAGTATGCACAGATAAGGAGGGAGGCCCAGCGACAGTATGAAAACGACATAGCATCGAAAGTCAAATCTGACCCGAAACTGCTGTATAGCCACATTAGGAGGAAGACAACAGTCAAGGACCAGGTGATAAGGCTGAGGAAAGAAGGTGGAGAACTCACAAGAAACGATCAAGAGGTATGTGAGGAGCTCAACACGAGATTTAAGGAAGTATTTACAGTAGAGACAGGAAGGACTCTGGGGGGACAGACCAGATGGGGACACCAACAAGGAATACACCAACAAGTGTTGGACGACGTACATACAGATGAGGAGGAGGTGAAGAAACTGCTAAGGGACATCGATACCTCAAAGGCAATGGGACCAGACAACATCTCCCCGTGGGTCCTTAGAGAGGGAGCAGATATGTTGTGCGTGCCACTTACCACAATCTTCAACACATCCCTGGAAACTGGGCAACTACCTGAGGTATGGAAGACGGCGAATGTAGTTCCCATTTTTAAAAAAGGAGACAGAAAAGAGGCACTAAACTATAGACCTGTGTCATTGACGTGTATAGTATGCAAAATTATGGAGAAGATTATCAGGAGGAGAGTGGTGGAGCACCTGGAACGGAAGAGGAGTATAAACGCCAACCAGCACGGATTCACGGAAGGCAAATCCTGTGTCACAAACCTTCTGGAGTTTTATGATAAAATAACAGAAGTAAGACAAGAGAGAGAGGGGTGGGTTGATTGCATCTTCTTGGACTGCAAGAAGGCCTTTGACACAGTTCCTCACAAGAGATTAGTGCAGAAGCTAGAGCATCAGGCGCATATAACAGGAAGGGCACTGCAATGGATCAGAGAATACCTGACAGGGAGGCAACAACGAGTCATGGTACGTAATGATGTATCACAGTGGGCACCTGTGACGAGCGGGGTCCCACAGGGGTCGGTCCTAGGACCAGTGCTATTTTTGGTATATGTGAACGACATGACGGAAGGGTTAGACTCAGAAGTGTCCCTGTTTGCAGATGATGTGAAGTTAATGAGGAGAATTAAATCTGATGAGGACCAGGCAGGACTTCAAAGAGACCTGGACAGACTGGACACCTGGTCCAGCAAATGGCTTCTCGAATTTAATCCTGCCAAATGCAAAGTCATGAAGATGGGGGAGGGGCACAGAAGACCACAGACAGAGTATAGGCTAGGTGGCCAAAGACTGCAAACCTCACTCAAGGAGAAAGATCTTGGGGTGAGTATAACACCGAGCATGTCTCCGGAAGCACACATCAATCAGATAACTGCTGCAGCATATGGGCGCCTGGCAAACCTGAGAACAGCATTCCGATACCTTAGTAAGGAATCATTCAAGACACTGTACACCGTGTATGTCAGGCCCATACTGGAGTATGCAGCACCTGTTTGGAACCCGCACTTGATAAAGCACGTCAAGAAACTAGAGAAAGTACAAAGGTTTGCGACAAGGTTAGTTCCAGAGCTAAGGGGAATGTCCTATGAAGAAAGATTAAGGGAAATCGGCCTGACCACACTGGAGGACAGGAGGGTCAGGGGAGACATGATAACGACATATAAAATACTGCATGGAATAGACAAGGTGGACAAAGACAGGATGTTCCAGGGAGGGGACACAGAAACAAGAGGCCACAATTGGAAGTTGAAGACACAAATGAGTCAGAGAGATAGTAGGAAGTATTTCTTCAGTCATAGAGTTGTAAGGCAGTGGAATAGCCTAGAAAATGACGTAGTGGAGGCAGGAACCATACACAGTTTTAAGACAAGGTTTGATAAAGCTCATGGAGCGGGGAGAGAGAGGGCCTAGTAGCAACCGGTGAAGAGGCGGGGCCAGGAGCTAGGACTCGACCCCTGCAACCACAAATAGGTGAGTACAAATAGGTGAGTACACCCACACACGCACACTGTGGAAATTTATTTGGTCCCTAAAGTTCCACAGGACAGATCCAGCATGGCCGTACAGGACGGCTGAGCTGGATGGCCCTTATATCCCACCCAAACATGAAAGCATTCTCTCTGGTCGGCGATTTGCTGTATAGCCCTTGTGGCTTAGCGCTTCTTTTTTTGATTATAATAATAATCTGGTCGGCGATGGATTCTTGGTAGGCATGTATTTAATTTATAGATTTATTCTTCAGGGAAGGAGTAGGTAGTTTTACTGTTAGTATATTAATATTAGGTTACTAAGGCAACTGTAGATAATAATAATGTAGACCTAAGACCTTAACATAGGTAGTAATAGGCCGATAATGTAGGCAAACACTAGGATAAGTTAGCTAGGGAGAACTGGCAGCCCTAGCTTGAATGACTAGGCGCGGGTCTAAAAGACAATAGCGTCCTGCTTAGGACAGACACCACCTGGACAACACGTGCCGTGATCAGCAGACGGTGCCCCCCACGTGTCTTCACATCTGAGACCTGGGGAAATCTGGTAGAGGCACCTCGAAGTACCGTAGATGACCTCCTCTGTCAGGCCCATACAGTAAGACAAGACCTCCACCTTTATCGCGTAGATTTCTGGCCAGTGTCTTGGGAGATTGTGAGTGAGTTTACTGTGGGCCCGGTTGCAACAGGCGGTGCATGCCCAGTAAGTACCAGTGTCTCAGAGCAGTCTGGAAGCTAGTGTCTGAGTCTGCATAGTTATACTAGGGGATACATACCCTCTTGGATATAGGAATTTCTGAGGTGCAGGCAGGACACTAATTACGACTGAATATTGCAGGAATTAAGGCTCCCGGTTGCACGTGGTTTCTGAGGGGAAGTCCAAAGGGGCTAAGGCTAAGCTTAGAGAAGTGAAGATCAAGATATATGCTGCAACACCAAGTAAGTTAGTCCTTTATACGTGCATGCAGGCGAGGTTTTCTTGTAACAAAAATCATTTGTGAAAATCTGTCCTGTAAGCCACTTGTGAGGCTGAGGTACCGACCTCAGAGCTCGGTGTCAACAGAGTTTGCTAGGGTAGGCGACTCACTTGGAGGCAGTCCACACAAATTTTCACAAAAGTGGTCCTTCGAAAACCGTGATGTGGAATAGCTAGGTTAAGCTATCATAGCTAGGCCACAGTTAGGAACCAGTTTAACAGAGCTAGGTTAAGTTAGCACCCTAGGCCCAAAGTTACACAGAGGCTAGGCCAAGCTGACTATACACAGAAGTTGTTATTTGCAGTAATTTACAGGTAGGCTAGAGAAGCTTGTGAATTTAATTATTTACAGTGATTACAAGTAATCCAGAGTAGGAGACTTGTGTGTTAATTACTTACAGTGGATTTGCAAGGTAGCCACAGTTAGGCTAGGCTTGTACAATATTTACAGAAGTTATAGTAGCTAGGACAGATTTAACCTAGTTATTATTTACAGGGAGTTATAAAGCCAGGTTTAAGTTATAGCACACTAGTTAGGTTAGGATTTACCTTATCCAACCATCCACGCTAGATAGAGTAAGCTGGGCACAGTTAGGCCAAGCTGTTTACATACATTATTTATTTACTGTTTCACAAGTTGAATTGTTGAATTTACTTGTGTTAACCAAGTGATTTTAATTTGTATACTGCACTTTTATTGTGTGATTTTCATTGTCTTTGATTCATGTTAATGTGGGATTTGTGAATTGTACCTGAGACTAGGTTAAGTCCTGTAATTATTTGCTGGCATTGTACAGGAAAGTGCTAGGTTAAGCTTTCACATCGATACACATGTCAATTGGGATTTGAGAGCTAACAGTGTACATTTTTGATTCAGAGTAGAGTCAATAATATAAAGGGAGTTGTCAAGCTTGTTGAGAAGCCTTGAGACTCGTTCATTCTTGCCTAATACCATTCGTGCTGTGAGGTGGGCTAATTGAAGTACAAATTAGTACCGTGATCTTAACTAAACCGCAACTATGGTAGGTGAAGATGCAGTACCAGCTGTCCCAGCTCTAAGTCAATTAAAGCGGTCTATGGAAGCCTATAAGGGGCGCCTGAGCAAAGCATGTGAGGAGTGTCGTACGGTCAGGCAAGACCAAGACGTAGACTGGGAGGAACTAGAGAGTTGCCTGAAACCTTTGGAGCAAAGACTAGAGGCCTTTGAGAGATCATTTATCCTTTATGAGACAGAGGCCTATACTACAGGTGAGTCTGAATATACAGTTGAAGTAGCACGGACAGACTATGACGAACGAAGGGCAGAGTGTAAAGCAGAGATGAGACTCTGCAGGCAGTTAATAAAGACTTTGAAGGCCGGTACAGCAGGGGCAGCAAATATTTCAAGGAACACGAACAACAGCACGCCTGTTAATGTGTTGCCCAGATTGCCCCAGTTGAATTTACCAACGTTTGACGGAACCTTAACAGAGTACATTGCTTTCTGGGATCAGTTTAAAGCCCAGATAGATGACAGAGATGATTTGTCAGATGCCGTCAAGTTACAATATTTACGTTCACAGCTCAAGGGTAAAGCCTTGGACTTGGTCCGGCATTACCAAACCACCGACACCAATTACCAACATGCCAAAGACCAATTAAAGGACACGTTTGGCAACACTGAGGAGATAAAGGTAGCTATACTTGATCGGTTGTTGGATCTAGAGGCTTGTCGCCATGACTGTCAGAGCCTAGAGAAGTTCCAAATCGAAGTTATGAGTTTGACGAATAGTCTTAAAGATTTACATGATTGGGGTAAGTCAGAATGGTTCATCAGTCAGGTGATTCAGAGGAAACTGGCTGGCACTACAGTGCATGAGTTGCACTTAAAATATCGGACGAACCGGTTCACAATACAACATATCGTTGAGGGGTTGGGAGATTTCGTGTCTCACCTGAGCATAGGTCGGGGGGAGAAATTGCCTACCAAGGTGGAATCGATCAACCCCTCCAGATACTCGAGAGATAAAGCTAAACCACCTCCTACTAGGGTTGGCTCATATTATGCCCAGGACAAGTCCTCCACCCCCAGAGCCAAGGGAGAAGTCATTCAAGCGGCCAGTAAGAGACGGTGCGTGTTTTGTGAAGAAGAACATGCTAGTTCAGGGTGTTCAAGCTTCACCACCTATAACCAAAGGGTTCAACGACTAAGAGAGTTGAGACTTTGTTTCAAGTGTTGTGGAGAACATTTTGCCAGGGACTGTAATGCCCAACTCAGGGAGTGTCGGGGCTGCTGGAAGGGTAAGCACCACAGTGCACTGTGTCCTAATGACGCCAGATTAGCACAAGTTAAGGAGAGCAAACCGCGAGAAAGGGCGGAGAGCAAGAACAAGTCTGAAGTAGTGATGAGTGTGGCGAGTACGGCACCGAGAATTTGTTCTGGTGAGCAGTTTCAAGGTTCGGTGGCCTTGCCCACCATAATGGCGGTGGTTGCGAACGGGAAGAATTCTGAAATGACCCGTTTGTTCTTCGACAGTGGGGCACAGAGATCCTTCATAGTGGAGAGTCTAGCAACTAGATTGAAGCTGGAGACAGTTGGTAAAGTTGATATGAAGGTGGAAGGGTTTGGTGGGGAAGTCCCACCCAGGGCAACATGGGTTTAGAACAGGTCGCTCCTGTCTGTCTCAACTATTGGATCACTACGACAAGGTCCTAAATGCACTAGAAGACAAAAAGAATGCAGATGTAATATATACAGACTTTGCAAAAGCCTTCGACAAGTGTGACCATGGCGTAATAGCGCACAAAATGCGTGCTAAAGGAATAACAGGAAAAGTCGGTCGATGGATCTATAATTTCCTCACTAACAGAACACAGAGAGTAGTCGTCAACAGAGTAAAGTCCGAGGCAGCTACGGTGAAAAGCTCTGTTCCACAAGGCACAGTACTCGCTCCCATCTTGTTCCTCATCCTCATATCCGACATAGACAAGGATGTCAGCCACAGCACCGTGTCTTCCTTTGCAGATGACACCCGAATCTGCATGACAGTGTCTTCCATTGCAGACACTGCAAAGCTCCAGGCAGACATCAACCAAATCTTTCAGTGGGCTGCAGAAAACAATATGAAGTTCAACGATGAGAAATTTCAATTACTCAGATATGGTAAACATGAGGAAATTAAATCTTCATCAGAGTACAAAACAAATTCTGGCCACAAAATAGAGCGAAACACCAACGTCAAAGACCTGGGAGTGATCATGTCGGAGGATCTCACCTTCAAGGACCATAACATTGTATCAATCGCATCTGCTAGAAAAATGACAGGATGGATAATGAGAACCTTCAAAACTAGGGAGGCCAAGCCCATGATGACACTCTTCAGGTCACTTGTTCTATCTAGGCTGGAATATTGCTGCACACTAACAGCACCTTTCAAGGCAGGTGAAATTGCCGACCTAGAAAATGTACTGAGAACTTTCACGGCACGCATAACGGAGATAAAACACCTCAATTATTGGGAGCGCTTGAGGTTCCTAAACCTGTATTCCCTGGAATGCAGGAGGGAGAGATACATGATTATATACACCTGGAAAATCCTAGAGGGACTAGTACCGAACTTGCACACGAAAATCACTCACTACGAAAGCAAAAGACTTGGCAGACGATGCACCATCCCCCCAATGAAAAGCAGGGGTGTCACTAGCACGTTAAGAGACCATACAATAAGTGTCAGGGGCCCGAGACTGTTCAACTGCCTCCCAGCACACATAAGGGGGATTACCAACAGACCCCTGGCAGTCTTCAAGCTGGCACTGGACAAGCACCTAAAGTCAGTTCCGGATCAGCCGGGCTGTGGCTCGTACGTTGGTTTGCGTGCAGCCAGCAGCAACAGCCTGGTTGATCAGGCTCTGATCCACCAGGAGGCCTGGTCACAGACCAGGCCGCGGGGGCGTTGACCCCGGAACTCTCTCCAGGTAAACTCCAGGTCTTATCCAGTAGTCAATGTGACGGTCAGGTTAGCCGGGCATCGACGGGAAATTTCAGCCTTGATAGTGAAGAGGCTGCCCAATATCATTACCACTAAGGGACTGGCTGCAGCAGTCAAACGTTTGAGGGAGTTGGGTGTGAAGCTAGCGGAACCAGACATTGCTACAGACAACGTTAGTAATGTAGGAATCTTGGTAGGAGGGGATTACATAGACGAGTTCGTGTCTACGAGAAGGGTTATCAAGGAGGGGGTTGGCCTGTACAGGACTCCAGCGGGGTACATCGTAGGAGGCAGAGTACCAGCTCACTTCCCTGCAACCCCGGGAAAGGAGGGTTCTGGTATTACAGCGACTGAGGCTGTACTGGTGATGCGGATTGGTGTGCACGAAGGTCTGTCAGAGATGCAAGTTGGCATATCCGACAGTGAGCGGGTCCATAAACTATGGGACCTGGATGTAGTAGGGATTAAAGGTGACCAGCCGCCCCCCGAACACGAAGAGACGTATCGAGATTACTTGAACCATGTGCAGTTCAGGGACGGACAGTATTGGGTGCGATTCCCATGGAAACCGGGACACCCAACGCTGCCCACTAATTTCAAGAAGGCACGGGGTCAGTTGAATTCATTGGTAAACAGCCTGACCAAGAAGGGTCTGGTGGGGAAGTATGATGATATTATTAAGGAACAGCTGGCCCTTGGGTTCATTGAGAAAGTGCCCAATGCCAGCCCTGGGGAAAACACCCATTATCTTCCACACATGGCAGTCACCAAGGAGTCGGTAACAACTCCCATCAGAGTAGTCTTCAACTGCAGCTCGCAGGCGAGTCCCCGAGAGCCATCGTTGAACAACTGTCTGCTCACAGGGCCCTCCCTGACGCAGAAATTAGCAGATGTGTTGTTGAGATTCAGGACAGAACAGTATGACTATGCAGCAGACGTTAGCAAAGACCTAGCGGAATTGCATGAGTTCACATTCCCCAGGTCCATCGGGTGCACCGGGCGGGATTATGACTTGCACGTCTTCTGTGATGCCTCCTCCAGGGCCTATCGGGCAGTAGCATATTTGGTGGCCAGGGACCAAGTCAATCTGGTCACCAGTCGTGCGCGGGTGACACCCCTGAAGGATTGCTCGATCCCAAAGCTAGAGCTCACGGCAATGTTGCTGGGAGCAAGACTGGGTAAGTACATAGAGGAGGTGTTGAGTAATCTGAGGGTGACACACACCTATGTATGGACAGACTCGGAGGTGGCCTTACAGTGGGTCCAGAACGACAGGTCTAAGCTCCTCTATGTCAGGAATCGGGTAAAGGAGATACGGGAACTGCAGTCAACGTCAACAATTCTGTATGTGTCTACAGATCAAAACCCAGCCGACCTGATAAGCCGAGGGGTGACACACAAAAAGCTGAGTAAAAGCGAGATTTGGTTCAAAGGCCCAGACTGGTTACTGGCAAGGGATTGCTGGCCAGAGCAGAAATTCGTGAAGACAACCAGCAGCATAGTACACTTTGCGGGGGAACCCGACACTGAATTATTTGACCCCAGGCGCTACTCCTCTTGGAGGAAACTTATAGGAGTCACGGAAATGGTATTTCAATTTGTGAGGAAGCTGCATGACAAGGTAAGCCAAGGTCGACAGTTGTCTCTCGTGGGTCCCAGAGAACATTGGATAAGGCAGTACCAAAGGGAGAGGTTTTCAGGAGTGCTGGAAGTACTTGCGACCAGGCAGCAGGTTATGGCGTCAGGACGCGTGTCCAAAGACGACTCAGGGAACAGCAAATTGGTTCACTCATTGGGATTGTTCCTAGATCATGCGGGGCTAATAAGATGCAGGGGAAGAATACAAAACTCTGAGCTCAGCTATGGGGCCAAACATCCCATGCTACTGGGAAAGGAGGGATGGGCGACAGAGCTATTGATACAAGATGCCCATCAGAGGACCTTACATGGGGGTTTGGAGATACCCTCACCTGCCTACGTCAGAATTACTGTGTACTGAAGGGTCGAGCTGCCGTCAAAAGGGTGCTAAAGAGTTGCACGGTCTGCCGGCGGTACGATGGGAGGACCCTACCATACCCAGGTCCACCACCGCTGCCTCAGGAGCGGATACATAGTGACAGGCCCTTTGAGACTGTGGGAATAGACTATACTGGGGATATCACATTGAAGAACCCAGGAGACGATAGGGTGGGCCTTCAGAAAGTATATGTCTGCCTGTTTACTTGTGCCACTACTCGAGCTGTGCATTTGGAGTTGGCAGAAGATATGTTAACAGAGACTTTCGTGAAGCTGTTCAGGAGGTTTACAGCCAGATTCTCGTGCCCGCGTTTGATTATCTCGGACAATGGCACAAGCTTTAGGGTGGCCGATAAAGTTTTCAGGAATCTTAGGGACAACGGAGAAGTACGAGAACACCTGAAGAGAATAGAGTGTGAGTGGAGATTCATAGCTCCCAGGGCGCCTTGGCAAGGGGGATTCTATGAACGCATGGTGGGCACAGTCAAAAGGTGCATTCGGAAGGTCTTGCACGGCAGGAGAGTGAGCTTTGATGAACTGAGGACAGTGTTAGTTGAGATAGAGGCAAGAGTTAATAACAGGCCTCTGACCTACATATAAAATGGGATTGACGAGCAGGAAGCTCTCACCCCCAATCACATGCTGTTTGGAAGGAGGATTGAGCCCTTCCCCACAATTTTGAGTCAGACTTCCAAGGAGCTGGATTATTATGGGCCAGATGGTCCCCCCATCAATGAAGAACTGCACAGGAGTCACAACAGACTGGTGAACATCCTGGACAAATGGAACCAGGTGTGGCGCAGGGATTACTTGACAACCTTGCGGGAACATTTCTATGGTGCCGACCCCGAGGCAAATAAGATGATGCTAAGTGAAGGGGACCTGGTGCTAGTAGAATCCGAGGCGCCCCGGGCATACTGGCCTCTTGGCCTGGTAGTGTCAATCCACCCAGACAAGGCTGGGCGGTTGAGAATGGTGAAGGTGAGAATGAATGGTGTCGAGACTATAAGACCCATCAACAGGCTTTTACCTCTCGAGGTCCACACAGTGGGACCGGGACATGAGAAATTAGACCAGAGGCTGACCGAGCTGAGCGGCCAGATGACCTGTAAAACGGTGCTCAAGTCCAGGGCCCACTGGGAGGGCCTGCGGGAGGCAGACTTGATCTAGACTTAGCACCTACCTTCGCCGGCGGGAGGATGTGGAAATTTATTTGGTCCCTAAAGTTCCACAGGACAGATCCAGCATGGCCGTATGGGACGGCTGAGCTGGATGGCCCTTATACCCCACCCAAACATGAAAGCATTCTCTCTGGTCGGCGATGGATTCTTGGTAGGCATGTATTTAATTTATAGATTTATTCTTCAGGGAAGGAGTAGGTAGTTTTACTGTTAGTATATTAATATTAGGTTACTAAGGCAACTGTAGATAATAATAATGTAGACCTAAGACCTTAACATAGGTAGTAATAGGCCGATAATGTAGGCAAACACTAGGATAAGTTAGCTAGGGAGAACTGGCAGCCCTAGCTTGAATGACGAGGCGCGGGTCTAAAAGACAATAGCGTCCTGCTTAAGACAGACACCACCTGGACAACACGTGCCGTGATCAGCAGACGGCGCCCCCCACGTGTCTTCACATCTGAGACCTGGGGAAATCTGGTAGAGGCACCTCGATGTACCGTAGATGACCTCCTCCGTCAGGCCCATACAGTAAGACAAGACCTCCACCTTTATCGCGTAGATTTCTGGCCAGTGTCTTGGGAGATTGTGAGTGAGTTTACTGTGGGCCCGGTTGCAACAGGCGGCGCATGCCCGGTAAGTACCAGTGTCTCAGAGCAGTCTGGAAGCTAGTGTCTGAGTCTGCATAGTTATACTAGGGGATACATACCCTCTTGGATATAGGAATTTCTGAGGTGCAGGCAGGACACTAATTACGATTGAATATTGCAGGAATTAAGGCTCCCGGTTGCACGTGGTTTCTGAGGGGAAGTCCAAAGGGGCTAAGGCTAAGCTTAGAGAAGTGAAGATCAGGATATATGCTGCAACACCAAGTAAGTTAGTCCTTTATACGTGCATGCAGGCGAGGTTTTCTTGTAACAACAATCATTTGTGAAAATCTGTCCTATAAGCCACTTGTGAGGCTGAGGTACCGACCTCAGAGCTCGGTGTCAACAGAGTTTGCTAGGGTAGGCGACTCATTTGGAGGCAGTCCAGACAAATTTTCACACACACACACACACACATACACACACACACACACACACACACACACACACACACACACACACACACACATGGTAATGCATTATTTGCAGCTAGCAAAGTCAGGGTATTTCTCCAGAATGGTCTGCAATATACCACTGTGGATAAAATACTTTGCCATTTCTTGAACATTTCTGAGTGAGTTGTTTCTAAATTCATTAATTTGATCACACTCCAGTACATAATGACGCAAGGTGTGACAATAGTCCATCTGGCAAAGTTTACATTTCGTTTGGTCTACATCTGGTGGTGGTGATTTAACCTGCCATAGATACTTGTAACCCAGCCAGAGCCGGGCAGTAGTGACATCCAAGAGTCTGCTTATCTTGTTGGATGCACCATAGACATGTGGCTCCTCCTGCATGATGGAATGATGATAGATGGACTGACTTGTGTCAATCTCCCTAAGTCTTAAGTCAATAAAGTTCATTTGAAGTTCTTTTCGTATTATTGTTCTCAAACTGCTAACTGACAACCCAAGATTGTAATCTACCCCCTCTTTGAAAGCATACAGCTTAGCCAATTTATCAGTTCTATCATGCATCTGAAGACCAATGTGAGATGGAATCCAGAGCATGTGCACTCTGACTCCACTGTCCACAATCTTACCATACCTATGTCTGGCTTCTGACACAAGCATGCCACAATTTATACTTAATGAGTTGAGAGCATTTATGGATGACAGAGAATCAGTTACAATTAAAGTGTCAACCTTAGATACATGGACACATTTGAGTGCAAGGAGTATGGCAAACCGTTCTGTTTGAAGGGTAAAGGCCCAGTTATTGATGCGGGCTCCAATTTCTTTATGAGAGCCATCACTCTGTGTGACAACAGCAGCACTACCAGCTGCACCAGTGGACTGGTGAACAGAACCATCGACGTAAATAATTTGTGAAAAAGTGTTCTGTGTGACTAAGTTATCAATACAGCTTAAGGCATCATGTTTGGCTTCAAGACGAAGCTTTGGTTGTGATTTAAGAAGAGTTTTGGGGGGAAATGGAGGAATGGTAGCTCGGCCGGGGGAGAGGAACAATGGATGTCTTCGGTTATCCCTGATGAAAATTGTTATCTTGGTTGGCCCTTAGTGCACAGGGCCAGTAATGTGATTGTTGTCTTCCTTTGCCAGTGCAGTGGTCAGTAATAATAACAGACTGTTATTTTCTATTTAATGGATAAAGTTACAAGTTGAAGGATGGAACTGCAGTGAGGAATCCAATCACATATCTGTGTTATGCTTTCCTTGTTCTTTATGAATAAGGAAACGTGTCTTGTTGAATTTAAACTAATGATATATCGTCGTTATGTTATGATACCTTGTTATTAAATTCTTTACTCAGATATCCATGTTTTAGCCAAATATTAAATAATTTAGATTGCTCAGATATAAAATTTACTTCTAAAATAGTCACATAGCACAGTTCGATTTTTTTTACTTTGTTGTAAGCATTAGGGATAACTGTGTTTAAACGTCAGTGTATTGTAACTTAATGTTCACTGCCCTAACTGCAAAGTTCACGTGTTTTACGTCTGTCCAGTATAAATCTTTTGACTACCGCCCACAGGATGGGTATGGGGTGCATAATGAATATATTAAACTAACTAACCAGTATAAACGAAATTTGATATCCACTCTAACAACAAAAGCTCTTCATATATACAGCAGGGCTCCGCTTTACGGCGGTTCGCTTTACGGCGTTCCGCTAATACGGACATTTCAAATTATGACCAAAACTCGCTATACGGCTCCCCCCACCTGTCTTTCTAATACGGTCACAGATGCCCACCGAGTTTGTTTACATTCTCCCTGAGCACATCTCCTTATTATGTCTGGAAACTTTCCAAAATTTCAAGTGTTTTAAAGTTATTGTATATTTTATATGTATTGTACTTGATAATTAAACTTGTGTACACCTGTACCTAAATAAACTTACACACTGTGCTGGCATGTAGGTACACATTAAAATCACTAAGTCTCTCTACTCTTGATGCAATAATAATAATAATAATAATAATAATAATAATAATAATAATAATAATAATAATAATCTCTTGGGCGCATTAATGTCGCATATTACGTTAATATAGACATTTCCCTTAATCTATCTATGATATTTTTTCAAAATTATATAAGAAACACATTATGTAACACACAAACATGATACATGCACCCACAGTATAAAAATTTATACAAATATATATGAGATGTTTACCAAACGGTTTGTAGAAGTTTCGGAAGAATTACGTTTTCTCTAGCCCGTCACCTGTTACTAGGGATAACTGTAGAAAAAATATTCCTTTCGTATGCCTTCACTTTATAGCTATAATTCTGTACTAACTTGTACACAGTGTAAGAGTATTTGTTTCGTGATTTAATTATTATAATAATAATAAAAATATTATAAGGTAAAAGTTTCACAAACTCTTACAAATGTACATGAATGAACTAAAACTGGACACGTATTAATACCGTCTATTTCGCCTGACCGAGTGATCGTCCACAACCTGTTCAGTTTGTTTGTTTACGCTGTCTGAGCTCGGTGTATCATTAAATGTTGTATATTACGTTAATATACACATTTTCATTAATCCATCCGTGATATTTTTTCAAAATTATATAATAAACACGATACATAACATAAATACATAACAACATATGTGTAGAGAACCTAGGATAACCCAAAAAAGTCAAGAGTGACTTACTTCCATTGCCTTCACTCAGAGCATCATTTCTTCTCAAAATGATGTTACATGAGAATGGGAGTGTTCTTCTTTATTTATTCTACCGTATCAATGTAGAGACAACCTGCACACAATGTAACTTGTACACAAACCAGACGTGTACACTGTTTACAAAACTTACCTTCGCCTGGTTTGTTTACATAACTCTGCGCCTGTCCTCTCTCATGCACTCATTCTTTCTCTCTGGTATGGTAGCCTGGCTGACTACCATACATACCACACTTGATTTTTTACAATAAATACTACTCATCTCACCCTATATTTTAAGGTAAGTAATGAGTGAACTGTATATACATTTTATCGCTCTGGGATGCTTAAATATCATAGAATAGTATGTGTGGGTGGGTTGGCCTGGTATGGTAGCCTGGCTGACTACCATACATACCACACTTGATTTTTTACAATAAATACTACTCATCTCACCCTATATTTTAAGGTAAGTAATGAGTGAACTGTATATACATTTTATCGCTCTGGGATGCTTAAATATCATAGAATAGTATGTGTGGGTGGGGTGGCCTGGTATGGTAGCCTGGCTGACTACCATACATACCACACTTGATTTCTTACAATAAATACTACTTGTCTCACCCTAGATTAAGACTATAAATATTTTAAGGTAAGTAATGAGTGCACTATGTGTGTATTGTACTTTTTTATTGTTTTTTTGATGCCTGGTTCTATTGCTAACATAATATATGTTAGTGTAAACTTGATATCTAGTGTTTGTATGCATTTGTAAGTGGAAAAAAAGGGTGTTCCACTTTACGGCGGTTTCCGCTTTACGGCGGTAGCCTGGAACCTAACCCGCCATATAAGTGGGGCCCTCCTGTACTCACAATTTCTCGGTTTGCATTCCGAATTTGAATACATAAGGCATAATCTTTTTCCTATTAGTTTTAACAATATATTTAATAGTTTTACATTGGTAAACAAATACTCGTACTTATAAAAGTTTTTACATCTTCGAGCTAAGCTATATTTTACAATAACTTTCACAGAGAGAAATAACTTCTCTTTAAAATATAAAATAACAAAGCTTTTAAAAGCATCGTCTCTCTAGGTTAGAAGAGAGTATTGGTGGTGAACTTCAGCCTTCTATAGTATATAAATATAATTGCCATTGCTGTATGGAAATGTATGTTGGCAAGACAAAGCGTCGACTTAGTGTCCGCACTTTGAGCACTTAGGGAGGACTATTTGGACAACCTGGCTCTGAAGTAAGAATTACTTCAACACTGCACATATACAAAGCACACCACTAATGTGAACTCCTCCACTGTGTTGTTCACTCGATCCAACACCATGGAGCTGGTCGAGTCACAGCTCCTGGCTCGATGCACTCTGTTGATAAAAAGAAAGACATACCAGTACAATCATTGCGGATCGTTCTCCCGAAGAAAGTTTGGTCTGCAGTGTGTTTTTCTTCATTACTCTCGGCAAAACGCTGTTTGGGTACACCTCAACTTCATCTTACTTTCCCCTCTTTATCTATCCACTGTTTCACCCCTCCCTGCACCGTTGTGACCTTTATCTAACACTTTTCATGAGTGTAAACAAATCCAGGGTATTTTCATTTCTAGTGGGATCAATTACCTGTTGGTTTAAAGAGTACTTTTCACAAAATCTCATTATTTCCCTGGTATGTACCTGTTGAGCCAGGGTGCTTCCCGGGGATATTTCTGGTATAACATTACGTTGCGCCATCTTCCATTTTACATGAGGGAGATTAAAATCTCCAAGGAGTAAAATATTTGGTGTAGGATTTTCTAGCCTATCCATATAGCTATCTATCTTACTTAACTGATCTGTGAATTCCTCAGCAGTTGCCGATGGTGGTTTGTATACTAGGATAATTACCAAATTCCTATTTTTAACTTTAATGCCTAGAATTTCTACTACATCATTCATAGAATTTAGCACTTCTGTGCAACAGAAAGTAAATTCAAATTCAAAGTTTATTCTCTATAAGGATTACAATGCTGAGTTTACAGAAATTTGGTTATTGTTTGGTTTACATGTAGTAAAATTGTGATTACAGAGTGTACCACTAGAATGCTTAGCATGGCTTAGATTCCTACTCCTCCCTGTGACCTATTGATTCTATCACATCTAAACATTTTGTAGTTTTCTATCTTTATCTCTCCGTCCAAAACATCCCTTGTATGTGTTTCTGTAAATCCTCCAAACATGGCATTCGCTTTTGTTAGGAGCCCACTGACATAACTAACTTTGTCATTTTTATTTGATTTCAAACCTTGTATTTATTTATTTATTTGAACATGATACATAGAAGTGCAAGGAAATACAGTGGTTCGTACATCAGCTTGCGTGCGGCCCAGTAGTAACAGCCTGGTTGATCAGACTCTGATCCAGCGTGAGGCCTGGTCTCAGACCGAGTCACGGGGGCGCTGACCTCCGAAACCTTCTCCAGGTTAACTCCAGGTAAACCTGTCCTGCACCTCGCTCTGGCTGAAGTTATGGCTTCATGAGTGTAACATGCCAAAGCCCCTTGTATGCAGAGCATTATGGGCAGGCATAAAATTAAGCAATGATATACAGTATTCAGTGGTAAACATTATTGTAAACAAATGACAATTAAGCACAAATGAATATTTCAAAGACAGGTCATATTGTCATTTACTATGTTGCTGTGCATTCAGTAGCTGTATAGCCCTTGTGGCTTAGTGCTTCTTTTTGATTATAATAATAATAATGTGCATTCAGTAGAATGGAGTATTCTGTTAGGTAATGTAATTAAAAATAACAAAGATTGATTGGGTCACAGATTAAATATGAGATACAATTATTCAGTATTTATTTGGTTGTGGGTGAGTAAGTGATTTTTAAGAAGAGACTTGAATTTATAAACAGACAGTGTTTTTTTTATATTCACAGGTAGTGAATTCCAGATTTTTGGGCCTTTTATGTGCATTGAGTTTTTGCATAGTGTGAGATGGACACGAGGAATATCAAAGAGTGATCTGTGCCTTGTGTTATGGTCATGTGTTCTGTTGAGGTTGGTAAGGAGACATTTGAGAGGAGGGTTTATTTGCAAATATGAAGCAGGAATTATCAAGTGGGATGTTTTGTCTCACTTTACAGAAATTTGGTTATTGTTTGGTTTACATGTAGTAAAATTGTGATTACAGAGTGTACCACTAGAACGCTTAGCATGGCTAGGCATTTCGGGCATACTTAGTTTTATTCTTAATTGTAAAATATTACAAATTATGAGGTAAGTTGGTATTATGGCTAAGTGACTAAATACTAGTTTGTGAGTTTAGCAATGTGAATGCTTTTGTTTTGGCACAGTACATAGTTTCAGTATTGGAGTATCACAGGATTCACTATTTTGTGTTTCATTAGTACCACTGGTGGTGTACTACCTGGTATGTCCTCTGGTGTACACGCCCCTGGTTTCTCCAGTACTGGCTTCGCGTTTGTTTGCTTATTCGGCCTTGACGGGCTGATGCCTGGTTTGGTACGCCCCATTTTACTGCCCACATGTCCTCTCTGTGCCAATTCCCCTGTTTGTCTCTTCCTTTGTTTTGATCTTCTCTTTTTGTCTAAAAAAGAATGCTGTTCAATTTCAATTTCTCTGCTAACTCTGGGCAGCTCAGGTCATAACATTCTCTGGACTGAGTTGAAGCTTTACACATTACTGGATGGAAGTACCTGCACTCTTTATTGAAACGACACTTTCCCTTCCTCAACATGTTTTTCTGGTGTGTATTCCAACAATCTCTGCCATATAGGCACATACCTTTAGCATGGTAACTGCAAATGTTCTAACTACCTATATTTTTTTTTCCTTAATCCACAATAACAACAACTTTTCCATCTCTTCCATTATTGGTGACCTTTGTTTCATTATAAAAGTTACTTCTTTTGCAACATTAGCATCCTTGATGATTTGTTCTTTCTTTGCCAGGATGGATGTAATGGTAGATTTGTTTTTCCCATACATCCAGGCAAGTTCCAGCACCTGCATACCGCTCATACTTATCAACCACTTCACACTTAAATTCCATGGTGTTTCTCAGTTTCTTTATGACAGGAACTTCACTAGGAACTTTGTTTGAAGCCATGGTTACTTATTTCACAGTTGCACTGCAAAAAAAAAAAAAATATAAAAAAAATGGAAAACAAGCAAAATGTTTGGATGTATGAGCAGAAGCTTCCTCACGCACCGAGAGACACAGCCAGACTGATGCGCAAGCGGCCCCAGCTGGCGGACAGATGCGTCCAAAATGGCCAATCACTGAAATAACGGCCAATCACCGGGAGCCGAAAAACCGGCCGATGACTGAGTTGGCCGATAACAGGAACGGACGATATCCGAGGGTCCACTGTACTATAAATTTTACCTGGTATATTCAGCAGGCTTCTTTCTTTCAACGCACCAGCTGTATCCCACTGAGTTTCTGAGTTTCCCACTGAAAGTTTCTCCTTTTTACTTTAGTAATGTATACAGGAGAAGGGGTTACTTGCCCCTTGCACCTGGCATTTTAGTCGCCTGATATGGAAAATTTTCTAGGGTGCTTACCTGTATGTACCTCAACATTATATACATACCAGTAAACTCATTGGGAGACAACCATATTGTTTACCGTAGTCACCCCGTGTAGACATGTGAGAAAACTTAACCACCCCTGGTCGCGGCAAGTGGTTCCTTCGACCTCACAATCTTATCCATATCTATCCGAGACCAGTATGGATTGGATAGCACCCACAAGTACGGTGCTACTAATTAATTGTGGACTGTATAGATTATATTAGTGTAACTGAATGAAGAGGGGGGGGGGGGGGTAGGTTACACATGGATATATCCATCAAAGAAAACCACTTGTACATAATCTCTCCACTTGCCAGATATTCTCTGGTGGTCACTTGATGTAGCTGGATCACTCATAACCTATCTAATCACAACATACCTAACTGGCCAGCATCAGTCTGCTATAACTAGAAAGGTTACTTAACTGTGGGTGATTGATACTCCTTATTTCCTCCATTCCCCATCTCATTTCGAAGTCCTGCTACACCGACACGGTTCTTATTCCGGCAGGACGAGGTATCCGTCGGTTTGTCCCGGTTTAGAAGTCGTGATTCCATAAATCTTCATTATCCCCGGTACGAGAGTCACACGTTCACTCAGAGCAGGGCGCTCTATTTCACATCCCGCATTCTCTTAACTCAATGTTATTATCACTGATTACATTACCATTCACAAGACGATTTAACGTCTCATAACTATTATACAAATTAGAGGTCACTCCATTAAGATCTGAGGCCGATGAGCGAGGATTAACACACGGGTATTTCCCCTGGACACACACCATGGCCGTGCACCTGCCACCCGGTCGAACATTATTCACTAATTTTACCACCCCTTTACGGTGGTCCCGTAAATCACGTTCCCTCACTCTTCACTAGGGACAGTCACGACACTTCCTATTATGAATTGAGGCCTATATTGATCCTTAGGCCACCGTGAACGCCAGTTTCCTCATTCCCGGTTTTCTCAGCCTCCTCGCCCATTCAAAACACTCCCGCCACCAGCCCCCCCAGCTTGACCCCCCACCCCCCTGCACATCTGCGCAGGCGCAGCGGGAACCCAGCTGATTTCATTAAAAATACAAATACATTTTGACCCAAATCAGCACATTAAACACTTATTAGACACTATAGCTTCGGAAATTAAATAATTTCCACACTGCGGCCGGGCGGAAGTCGTTGTTAGACGGCTTAAATTGCGTCTTCCTCCAGGAGACGATTCCAGCCCTCTCTAGACTGCGCTGCTGTTTTCCTAGTGCGTCTTACTACAGTTTCTTCTTGCATTACCCGGTCAGTGTCTTCAATATCACTCGTGTCACTTTCCCTTAGATTTCCATCTGCACTGGATTGAACACCATTTAATTCTAAGGGAATTAATTTATTAATGGTATGCAAACTTTCCTGACCACGACACAACACTTTGACGTTTCTGACAACACCTTGTGCATCTGGGTATAATGTAACTACCTTGCCCAGAGGCCACAATGTTCGATGTTGTTCAGTATCAATTAACACAATGTCACCTGGTTGAATGTTCTGTCGGTTTACTGCCTCTGGAGCACCATAAAAGTGTTCACGTAGTGTAAGAAGATATTCTTTACGCCACACATCAGACCAATGAATAATTACCTTATTTAACATCTTGAACTTGTCACTCAACACAGTCACGTTATTGTAATCCTCATCACTTCCCTCGGGATTATCTCTATAGATAGGTGCAGCTTCTAACCTTTGTCCACATATTAGGTGAGAGGGAGTCAGTATCTCTGCGTCAGGAGTGTCGCTCATGTATGACAGAGGGCGATTGTTCACCCGATTCTCTGCCTCCACCAACACTGCCCGGAATTCCTCCAAATCAATTCTCTTCCTGTGTAGCACCTTACGAAGACATCTTTTCACTGTACCTATCATTCTTTCGTACAGTCCTCCCTGCCAAGGGGCTCTGGGAGTAATAAATTTCCAGACACACCCTCGCTGGGTCAACAAAGACTGTACATCATCACTCTTATTTAATTTCATCAAGTGTTGAGCACCCGCTACAAAATTGGTGGCATTATCTGAGATCATCAATCTTGGACAGGATCGTCTAGCTGCAAATTTCCGGAACAGCTGTATGAACTGTTCTGCAGACAAGTCCTGAGCCACTTCTAGATGAACAGCCCTAGTAGCTGTACAAGTAAATAGACATACATACACCTTCAAGGGGACACCATCTGAAGTACCTGTTAAAATGATTGGCCCACTATAGTCCACTCCGGTCACATCAAATGGTTTTACCAACTGCACGCGTTCCTTGGGCAATGGTGGAGGACCTGGGTACATGTAGGTTCTGGCATCCACCCGGCGACATATTACACACGACTTGATAACCCTTTTTACACTTTGCCGTCCTTGTGGAATCCAGAAGGTTTCCCGAATACAGTTTAAGGTATCCTGTACCCCACCGTGCATCACGTTATTATGGGCATTAAAGACAATCAAGGTTGTCAGGTGATGAGTTTTGGGCAGCAAGATAGGGTGCTTAGCATATTCCCCCAATTCAGCATTTTGTAACCTGCCTCTGCACCTAATTACATCATCCTCTAAATACAGCCCCAGCTTTTCTATTATTGAGCCTTTCACAATTTTTCCGTCCATCATGAATTTAATCTCATCCCTGTAGGTTTCTTCTTGTACCCTCTGTAGCCAGTATTTCAGGGGATGGGGAAAATTATGTGAGATATTCATCTTACTTATAAATTTAAACACTAAGCTTGTCACACTAATCAGCTTAGGTAAGGAAGAATACCTATTCATATCAATGGCTAAGGAGGGACTACTGACCGGAGCGGTGCTCACCGTAATTTCGACAGGAGCAATATGTGCCTTTTGCACCGGCCAGTTAATTTTGTCCACCAGCCAACTTGGCCCTTTAAACCACGATAAAGCACTCACAAATTTTTCATAAGTCAAGCCTCGAGACAAGAAGTCAGCTGGATTCTCGTCACCAGGAATGTGATTAAAGGTTAACATATGCTGACCCAAACTGTTATATTTCTCCTGCATTTGATTGATTTCAGCGACTCTGTTTTGTACATACACAATCTTACTGTTACCATTACGAATCCATTGTAAGGATACCTCGTTATCAGACCAATTTATGGTGTCGCTGATATTTATCTCTCGCAATTTATTTCTTATATAATTGGCTAATTTGACACCTACATAAATGGCCGTTAATTCCAACTGAGGTAAGGTGCGTGATTTGATTGGAGCCACCTTAGCCTTAGACATAACAAGAGAAATGGCACTATTACATTGAAGGTAAGCGACTGCTCCATATGCTAATTTCGAAGCATCGCAAAAAATGTGGAGTACATTTTCTCCATCTTGACTGGCCACATTACGTGGGAACTCCAACATTGGTAATTTTACATATTCCCCTATTAGTTCTTCCCACCTTTCAACAAATTCCTCAGGTAGGGTTTCATCCCAAGCACACTTAAGCTTCCATGCTTCTTGTATCAACAATTTTCCTCTTATGGTAAGTGGGGACACTAAGCCTAGTGGATCGAAGCATTTTGAAACTTCTGCAAGTAAGACTCTCTTGGTTAATTTATTGGGCATGCTGTAGTTATTAGACTTTAACGATAACAAGTCTCCCTCTGTGTCCTAAGTCAGTCCCAGCACATTACTATATTTGGACACTTCAACTCCAGGGTTGTCTTTATTTATTTGAACCCTTAAACTGGACGAATTACTGTTCCATTCCCTCAGGGGCATATTTGCACCTTGCATTATTTCATTAGCCCCTGCGTATATGCTCATTAGTTCCTCTTCAGTAGACGTCACCCCCAGGAAATTGTCCACATAAAATTGTTTACCCATTACTCCACTCAGTGGACCACCCGTACGCTTAAGGTGTGCATTTATCGTTGCCTGGAGTAGGAACGGACTGGAGGTAGCACCAAACAATACACTCCTGAAGCGAAAAGTCTTCAGGGGACTAAGTGGGTCACTAGGATTCTCGGGCCATAAGAACCTAGTGCAATCCCGGTCAGCCTCCTGCAGACCCACTCTCAGGAAAGCTTTACTTATGTCCGCCGTAAAGGCATAATTCTTAACCCTGAAGTTTAATAGTATGTCTCCCAGTTTTTCCGTCAACGACGGACCTGTCATCAAACAGTCATTCAAACTAGGTACACTTTTATTACTCCTGGCACTACAATTAAACACAATCCTCAGAGGAGTGGTCTTAGAATCCTTCTTCACTCCGTGGTGTGGCAAATAGTGACCATAAATCTGGGCTTGCTCGGGAGGTACCTCCTCTATGAATTTATTATTTAACTGCTCATTAATTATATCATCGTAAGCAGTCAACAGTTCTGGTGTCTTGCTCAATTCGTGGAGCTGAGCCTTTAATTGTCCATACGCCATCCGGTAATTAGTTGGTAGGTCTGGATGGTTCAGCTTCCACGGAAGTCTCACCCAGTATTGTCCAGATTCAAATTTAACATCCTTCTGGTATTGTTCATGAGTAAAGGAATCATCTGGACTTTCTTCATTTACATTGATCCCTATGCTGTCCAATTCCCATAATTTATACACAGGTTCAACTTCATCCTCTATTGAAGTATATTTATACTGGGGTGATACTTCATGAGTAAGACACACCGTAACTGTATTTATGGCTTCCTCCAGTCATTCATTATCAGTACGAGGAAGCCTGCCATACATCACGTGACCTCCTGCGGTCCTTAGAAGGGTGACTCCGCATTTCTTTGTCATACCCTTTACAAAGGTGGCATAATGGTCACTACCTATCAAAATATCTATTGGCCCCACAGAATCATTATTTATACCAGAAGGTGCCAAATTTACCTTACTTGAAAGCCTTTCAGTAGCGTTACCAAGCCCTATTGTAGATATTTTCTCTGGGAGCCTATCCACAATTACGGCATTAATACGTTTTCTCTCATTGCCCAGCCTGACAGTTACATAAACAGTGTCGTATGACTGGGCCTTCTTATTCGAGAGAAAGCCAGATAGCTTGAGTATAGCAGGATCTCCCATTTGTACCTTCATCCCATTAAGGCAGTTACGTTTTATGAAGGTACGTTGTGATCCCTGATCCAGTAATGCTGTTACAGTTTTGGATTTACGCCGTTTATCATTAATCACCACATCCAACACAGGCAAAGCTACCTCAGCTAGGCCATCATTACCGACGTTAGCTGCAATCTTTACGTTGGCTACTGTTGTGTCCGGGTTATTATCACTATCAGTACTATTGTTACCATCATTACGATTAGATCTGCCCTTACACATAGCTATGTGGTGTCTTCCCTTGTTACACTGATAACAATAGTGCAAGTTAGCACGGCAATCCCTTACATTATGATTTCCTAGACACCTGATACATCTAGCAAGCTCTTCCAATCTTTCCACTTTAACATCCCATGAATTATAGGCATTACAGTTCTTAGAGAAATGAGTACCGTTGCAGAAGATACAGTCTCTCCTTTCTTTGCCTGACCTCTTATCAACTGGGCTACCCTTATTGTGGTACTTCCTCCTCTTGCTTGGATGTGGAGAACCACTATAACTGGCCCCTGTCACTTGATACGTGCCTACGTAACCCCGTGTAGTAGGTGGCTTAGGATTATTGATATTAGGATAAGGTTTCCCTTTGTGGAACTTGGCAGGTGCACTGGGGTCTGTAGACGTGGTATTCCTAGAGGTAATGGGTTGGCTGGTCTGCAGTTGGACAATTAGCTCTTGCAGTCCCACTCTTATTTCTTCCAACCTGAAGTAACCCTTGTGATATCTGTTAGATAACCACTCTATGGTCTTGTGGTTCAATTTATTCTGAATCAAGGCACTCAACAACCACTCTGCTCCCTCCAGATCATATTTATTACTCAAGGTCTTAAGAGTGCTTTCTAGTTTGATCCTAAATTGCTGTAAGCTGTTGCGGTTGTGATCTGGAGTCTTCAAACTAGCCAAATTAGCTACTAGGTCCAGCCTACTTTGCTCCAAGTTACTGTAAGTGACCTCCAACAAGTCAACTGCCTCACTATAGGAGTCATCTACATTTGGGAATGCTTGTATGAGAACATGCGCATCTCCCCTTACTTGTCCCTTTAAATAGCATAATTTGGTAGCACTTGCAAGATCACTCCTATCATGTACGACTGCTTTAAAGATAGACCAAAACTCCTCCCAGTGTTCTCCCGGATTAAACACAGGCATACATAATTCTGGGAGTTTTGGTAGACGCCTCTGACTTTCCTTACTAGGTTGACCAACAACATTGTTTACACCCTTTACCTTCTCCAAAGCCTTAGTTTTGCAGGACACAATGTTGTCCTCCACTTCATAATGTTGATCCAGCAGCTGCTCCCTTTCAGCATCATCTGCACAATTCTCTAGCAGCTCTTTTTCATAGTCTTTAAACCACAATCTATATGACTCATGTCTATTTCCTAAGGCATCTAGGTGTAGCTTTAATTCATCAGGGTTTACCGTTTCTTGTCTCATTAACTCCATACACTTCTTGTATGATTTAGTAACATGACCCTTCCGAGCTTGTAGTGACGCTTTCTTTGCTTTGGCATCCATGGACTTGCCAGCCGCACTAACTTCCTCAGACCCAGCCATGGTTAGGGAATTAATAATCACCCATTATACAACTTAAGTAGACACCTTGTGAGAGTAATTCTTGCACTTTACTCTTGTATAAATCCTAGCCACCCATGTGCTGGTAATTAATTGGGCTAATTATCCTCCACCACACGACCGATTAAATTTGTGTACCCTATACCCACTTCCTTCAATCAGTCACTTAATTATTAAGTAATTAATTCAATTAATTTTTTACTGATTGCATCCGGTTCAGGAAGGACCAACGGGCAGATATGGAAAATTTTCTAGGGTGCTTACCTGTATGTACCTCAACATTATATACATACCAGTAAACTCATTGGGAGACAACCATATTGTTTACCGTAGTCACCCCGTGTAGACATGTGAGAAAACTTAACCACCCCTGGTCGCGGCAAGTGGTTCCTTTGACCTCACAATCTTATCCATATCTATCCGAGACCAGTATGGATTGGATAGCACCCACAAGTACGGTGCTACTAATTAATTGTGGACTGTATAGATTATATTAGTGTAACTGAATGAAGAGGGGGGGTAGGTTACACATGGATATATCCATCAAGGAAAACCACTTGTACATAATCTCTCCACTTACCAGATATTCTCTGGTGGTCACTTGATGTAGCTAGATCACTCATAACCTATCTAATCACAACATACCTAACTGGCCAGCATCAGTCTGCTATAACTAGAAAGGTTACTTAACTGTGGGTGATTGATACTCCTTATTTCCTCCATTCCCCATCTCATTTCGAAGTCCTGCTACACCGACACGGTTCTTATTCCGGCAGGACGAGGTATCCGTCGGTTTGTCCCGGTTTAGAAGTCGTGATTCCATAAATCTTCATTATCCCCGGTACGAGAGTCACACGTTCACTCGGAGCAGGGCGCTCTATTTCACATCCCGCATTCTCTTAACTCAATGTTATTATCACTGATTACATTACCATTCACAAGACGATTTAACGTCTCATAACTATTATACAAATTAGAGGTCACTCCATTAAGATCTGAGGCCGATGAGCGAGGATTAACACACGGGTATTTCCCCTGGACACACACCATGGCCGTGCACCTGCCACCCGGTCGAACATTATTCACTAATTATTTTACCACCCCTTTATGGTGGTCCCGTAAATCACGTTCCCTCACTCTTCACTAGGGACAGTCACGACACTTCCTATTATGAATTGAGGCCTATATTGATCCTTAGGCCACCGTGAACGCCAGTTTCCTCATTCCCGGTTTTCTCAGCCTCCTCACCCATTCAAAACACTCCCGTCACCAGCCCCCCCCAGCTCGACCCCCACCCCCCTGCACATCTGCGCAGGCGCAGCGGGAACCCAGCTGATTTCATTAAAAATGCAAATACATTTTGACCCAAATCAGCACATTAAACACTTATTAGACACTATAGCTTCGGAAATTAAATAATTTCCACACCTCTTACAACACGCATGGTTTATGGATGTTATGGAAGAAGAATTCTGTTCCACTTCCCCATGGAGGTAGGAAATAAATAAGAACAAGAACTAGTAAGAAAACCCAGAGGCGTGTGTGTGTATATATATGTGCTTGTATATGCATGAATAGTGTGACCTAAGTGTAAGTAGAACTAGCAAGAACTACCTGAAATCTTGAATGTTTATGAGACAGAAAAAGCACACCAGCAATCCTACCATCATGTAAAACAATTACAGGCTTTCATTTTTATGTTGTTGTCCCTTATACTTTGATAGCATGGCTCTCACTACATGTTCTAGTGTGGGGTAGCTTTTACATGAAGGCCTTATCAGTCTAGGGTAATACTTACATTCATGATTGATCATCCTCAGTGTCTCTGAAATCCTTTCACCAGCCCTCTTCGCAGGTTATTTACTATTACAAAAATAGAACTGTATTCAAGATAGATATGTATAGAATATACAATTACAGCATTCACATATTCAAAACATAAGCCTGCTAATTCAAAACAAGCCTGCACACCCCTTAGCTGCTCTTCTAGGACAGCCCACATGGTGCATCTGAACAATTTGCCCTTCTTGACTAATCTCTGGACTAACCAGTGTTTTGACACACCATAGTCACCCTGGGTATGATGGCTACAACTCAAGGTATAAAACTCACCCCTGGGGCACACATAATTCCCAAAAAATAAAAAGAAGGAACCAGAGGTCCTACCAGCTTGAAGCCACCAAGGAGAGTGAGAGAGAGGGAGGGGCATTGCTAAGCTCCTCCAACACCCACCAAACAAACAAAAGACTGTTGCCAAGCACAATTCTCTAGTTACCACAACTCTACCACACCTTATTTTACTTACGAAAGAAATACGACTTTATAAACTACTTATTTAAATGTGTGTGTGTCTATAGTATAACCTATTATATTGAGAAAAACAGGCTTGACCCAGCTGCCTCTCAGTCCCTAAGGGTGATCTTTCCTTAGGGCCATTTAAGTGCTGTGTCCCCATCAACTCAATATAATTGGGTATTCCAGAGCAACTGTTACAGATACATAAATACATGTTGGGTCCTATAGCCCCATAACAATTTTACACTCACTTAGCAGGACGGTAGTACCTCCCTGGGTGGTTGCTGTCTACCAACCTACTACCTAGGCTTTAGCAGGCTTATCCCCTACAACTCTTACATTCTCTCTTGTCCCCTCTTTCCCAATACAAGGTAAATATCCATATTCTTTGCCAGTCCTTGGGTACCTTCCCTTGTTTCATGTATATACTGAACAAATACACCATCCATTCCAACACTGTTTCCCCACATGCTTTTATCATCTCTACCATAACCCAATCTATTCCAGCCACTTTACCTCCTTTCATTCTACCCACTGCCTCATCCACTGTCCCCACAGTCTTCTCTCCTATATGATATATCTTTGATGGGTTTTGAGTGTTTTCTTATTCCTGCAGCCTGGCCCTAGTGATGTCCTGCCCCATGCCTGAAATCATTGCCTCCCCTTCATCACTAATGTTTGACAACTCATTAAAATATCCTCTCCATCTTCAAAGCATCTCCACCTCCTCATCTAATCTCTTACCTCTTTTGTTTTTTAACTGCACAGTCCATTTGCTTTCCTTGCTGCCTAACCTTATTAATCTCTTGCCAGAACAGCTCATTCTTACTAAATTGTCTGATTCTCACTCACTCTCTCAATAGCTCTCTTTATTCACTCCCTCACCACTCTCTTAACCTCCCTCATTCTCTCCATATACTCTGCCTTCAGTCTCTTATTTTTATATTGTAAAAACCTCTTGAATGCTAATTGTATCTCCTTGACCATACTATAAACCTCATTCCACCAGTTGCTCCTCTTACCACCCCATTCATGCTTGAGGAAAATTAAAATGAGTTTTTCAGTCTAACAGACTTGAGATAGTGAGGTGTACCATAGGTACCACTAATTATCAGACATATGTCACTCCTTTAATAAATTGTACATCCAGAAGTCTAGCCATTAATCTTTTGTTTACTAAGACATAGTCTTAAACTGGTCTTGTCATGCCTTACATTATATCACATATACTTATTTATCCTCTTTTTCTCAAAATAAGTATTACCTGTTACCAAACCACTTTCTATACAACTCAGTTGAGGGCCTCCCCTTTTTCATTTACCCCTGGCACTCCAAACTTATCTACAACACCATCTATATCAGTTTTGCCCACTTTAGCATTAAGGTCTTCTCACAACAATAATGATCTAACTTTCCTTAAAACTCCTTAAACATTTACTTAACCCACATGATTCTTTGAGCTGAAACACTTATAATCCATATTTTTTCTCTCCATAATTGATGCCACTATTCCTTCCCTACCTCTGATTATCTCAGATACACCAGACTTAACCCTTTGAGGGTCGACAGGCCCTCTCCGAAACTCGTTCTCAGGGTCGGCCAAATTTAAAAAAAAAAATTATTTTCTCTTATGAAAAGATAGAGAATCTTTTCCCGATCATAAAGACACCAAAAGTTTGAAATTTGATAGAAAACTTACGAAATTATGCTCTCGCAAAGTTAGTGGTCTCGGCGATGTTTACGCATCGGCGATTTTGCCCACTTTGAGCCCCATTTTCGGCCAATTTCGCTGTACTAGTCGACAAAAAACATGTATATTTCGCTAGAACTCCATTTTTTCTATCGAATGGGTGCAAGAAACCACCCATTTATGAAATTCAACTATCCAGTACAGTGGTCAGAATTTAGCAATTTTGCCAATTTCACACAAATTTCAAAAGATGCCAATTTCCGAATAGGGTCCAGAATAAACAAGAAAGACATTCCTGGCACTAAAATGACATTTCCTCTAGTCATTAGTCACGTCTCAAGGCCCCTCTTATATTCTTTTGCTTTCCATTTTGAATTTATTTTTACTGCATTAGTGTAAAAAATGGTATAAATATTATTGGTGCACTTGTGAAAGAATATTAGACTCACCAGTTGACGTGTATTGCATGCTTGGCACGATTTGTTTACTTTTGAAGTTTGGTAAAAATCGAACATTTCTGCTACTTTGAGCTCAATTTCAAGGCACCTTTCATTGTAAAACCAGCCAAAATCATCTCAATTTCTGTAATATGTCTTCCATTCTATAAAATGAGACCAAGAAAACTAGAATACAACAATAAATACCATACGAAAATACACTGCAAAGTCGCTGATTTATTCCAAAAAAATGGTCAAAGTTTTTTTTTCTCATTATACACTGTGTGCTGCAGGATTTTTTTTAGACTGTGCACACCGACCACATAGACCCATTCTTTCATATGAAGGCCTACCAGCTTTCTCCCACTAGATTTGAGGCCGCTAGAATTTATGCGTACTAGTACGTCAAAAAACCCTATGAGTAAGACGTACTAGTACGACGAAAACCCTCAAAGGGTTAAACCCATTTACCTCTCCATATTGAAATTCTCTGACCTCTTATACCTTTCTCACTTAGTGTTAGGACATCTAGTTTCTTTTCATGCATAACACCAAGTTCTTTCTTACTATACCCACACATGTTCAAATACACCCATTTTCAAAATTTTCTTTGACTATTTTAGTAATTAAATACGTACAGTAAGTCCTCAGCTTACGAACACATTTAGAATCTTCTGTATTGTGTATGATATTCATAATACAGGAAGTCTTCAACTTACAAACATGTTGGGGACCTTCTGTATTGTGTATAATAGTGATATTATACAGAGTAATGATATAATAATGATATATACAATACAGAAGATTCTCAGTTTGTTCATAAGTTGAGGACTTATTGTACAGAAGGAAGGGGAAGGTAATTATTAGCATCTTGTTCCTAGCATATTAGTTGCCGTTTACAAGAAGTATAGCTAAGTGGGGAAGAATTCTAACCTACTAGTCCCATGGGGGTATTATTACCATTTTTATTAATTATTATTATTATTATTATTATTTATTAGTTTTTTCAGCATACTGGCCATCTCTTACTGAAGAAGGGTGACCTGAAAAAAAGAGGAAAACCAAGAAGTTTTTCTTTTTAACCCTTTCGGGGTTTTGGCCGCACTAGTACGGCCAGGGTTTTTGACGTACTAGTACGCATAAATTCTAGCGCCCTTAAATCTAGCAAGAGAAATCTGATAGGCCTACATATGAAAGAATGGGTCTATGTGGTCAGTGTGCACAGTATAAAAAAAAATCCTGCAGCACACAGTGCGTAATAAGAAATGTTCGATTTTTACCAAAGTTCAAAAGTAAACAAATCATGTTAAGCGTCCAATACACGTCAACTGGTGAGTCTAATATTCTTTCACAAGTGCGCCTATATTATTTATAACCATTTCTACACTAATGCAGTAGTCTGCATAACAGTAAATCTTGTTTTTTTTATGAGAATAAAAAATCAAAGTGGAAAGCAAAAGAAATGTAAGAGGGGCCTAGGGACATGACTAATGAACAGTGGAAATGTTATTTTAGTGCCAGGAGTGTTTTTCTTGTTTATTCTGGACCCCATTTGGAAATTGGCATCTTTTGAAATTTGTGTGAAATTGGCAAAATTGCTAAATTCTGACCACTTTATTGGATAGTTGAAATTAGTAAATGGGTGGTTTCTTGTACTCATTCGATAAAAAAAACGGAGTTCTAGCGAAATAGTTATGATTTTTGTCGACTAGTACACTGGAATTGGCCAAAAATAGGGCTCAAAGTGGGCAAAATCGCCGATGTGTAAACATGTTCGAGACCGCTAACTTCGCGAGAGCATAATCCTGTAAGTTTTCCATCGCATTTCATACTTATGGTGTCATTATGATCGGGAAAAGATTCTCTATCTTTTCATAAGAAAAAATAATATTTTTTTTTTTAATTTTGGCAACCCTGAGAACAAGTCTCTGAGAGTGCCTGGTGACCTTCAAAGGGTTAAATTTAGTAATTTATACAAAAGATGGGGTTACCAGCCCATTGCTCCTGGCATTTTATTTATTTTTTATTTGGGTGTACAGTGATACCCTCGCTGTACACCCAGCAACAACCCCCACCCATGCCACCAAGCTCACATGGCCCCACACCTTACTCATGCTTTCAGTCACCATTTCCCCATAGCTTCTAGCCCTCACAGCCACACCTTACCCATGATTTCATGGTCCACACACCCTGTTGAAGATATTGGCCTTACCAGCTATGTTTAATTTATAAATATAAATATAAACACTTAGCTGATAAATGACAGCAAATCGTCTACACAGCCGCCCCTGCAGACGAGGTCTTGAAAGCTGTCGAAACCATCTCAACATGGGCTGTCAAGAAATATAATTTGTAAGAATATAAATTACCCCTAGGGGGTGTTATGTCAGCATATTTCATACACTGGTGGCTGACGATGTACGTACTTGTTTGGACTCAATGATCCGCATATCACTGGGGTTTATGATAAGTTTCTAACTCACGACTTTATACTCAACTGCGCAGTCAATAGTAGTACATCACGAGTTAGAACACTTACCTGGGTATATGTATCTGACCCGTAATTACGCCCGGATATCCGTTGAGTTGATTGAAGAATAGTGTTCTTTGAAGAATGTCGCACTACACTCTGTTGGATCGCAACACTCGTTGTTACACTGTTCATCAATAATTGTTCACACAAAGTTATCACTGGAGAAGCTGATCACACTTCTCTTAAGTGTTTATTGTGTTTTATGAGACACTTTGTTCACACTAACGCACAGATCAATGTTCTTTGCTGGTTATCCTGGCGTCAGTGTCACTCTCTCTAGAGTCAAAGTTAATCTGCCCGCGCCACACCGCCCCAAGCCGTTGCTGCCCCTTGCACAAAGAAAAAGCTGACCTAGTACTTTTTGCTCCCTTGCCACTTCCTCAATGAAGCAAAGCAAAATGTTTAAATCTTGCTATCTTAAGCATAGACAACAATGTCCACTATCTTTACCATGGTAATAAAGTGGGAGCAGGATTTTCCTTAATTGTCCTGCTATAGTAAGAATGTACTGTCTCTTATAAAAATACACTTTGCAACACCGCACTGCAAGGAGCAGAGGTCATTTGACCACGTTGCACATTCGTTCGGCATCTGTGATCAATTACTCACTGTAGCAGTAAACAAGATGCTCGCCCCTTCTGAGAGGGCTTGGCCCCTCAGGGCTGAAAGGGGCTGAAGGGGGCTGATACTCCCCTCCTGGAGAAAATTTCTCCACACTGGGGGGCGGCGGAGGTTCGCTGCAGGTGAACTATTCATCACTTAACATTAAATCTAATTTTCTCACTCGCCACCACTGCTGCTTGTCTTTTCTGAACAGCTTTAGTCTGTGTGGTTTCTGGAGAATCACTAATTTTGTTTTCAACACTGTGTAATTCTAACGGCACTAGTTTATTTATTGTCCGCTTATTCACTACACCTTTGCTCAAAACATCAACTGTCCTGATGATTCCATTTGCATCAGGATATATGGTCACAATTTTTCCAAGTGGCCATTGAGACCTCGGACCATCATTGTCAATAATCACTATGTCACCAGGTCTTAAGGACTTATGATTTTCAGGAACACCAGCTCCATAGAAGTGTTTTCTCAATGAGGTGAGATAGTCTTCTCGCCAAATTTTCTCCCAATGTTCAATCACTTTATTAAGGTGTTTGAATTTACTTCTGAGTTGCTCAGGTTCGAAATAAGTAGGATCCTCTATGATTTCTTTATCATTCATGTGAGGAACAGGTTCGAGCCTTCTGCCATGGAGTAAATGAGATGGACTTAACACTTCTAAATTGTCCAGATCATTGGTAACATAAGTTAGAGGTCTGTTGTTGACTCTATTTTCTATTTCAGTCACAACTGTACGGAATTCTTCCAAGTCTATTCTCTGACGATGAAGAGTCTTCCTTAAACAACGTTTTACAATGCCGATCATTCTTTCATAAAATCCGCCGTGCCATGGAGATTTAGGAGGAATGTATCTCCAGCGACAACTGCGTTGATTCAGCATCTGTTGTACTTCTGGTTGATCAAAGATCTTGCTTATATAAGCAGCACCAGCAACAAAGTTCGTTGCATTATCTGAAATCATCAGTCTGGGACATGCCCTTCTGGCTGCAAACCTTCTGAATAATTTGATAAAGGTTTCAGCAGACATGTCAGTGGCTACTTCTAGATGTACTGCTCTAGTCGTAGCACAAGTGAACAAACAGATGTACACCTTGATGGGAACTTTTTCAACTGTTTTGGTTAAAATTATTGGTCCAGTGTAATCTACACCTGTCACCTCAAATGGAGTGATATGACAAACTCTTTCAGAGGGATATGGAGGTGGACCTGGATACTGACATACTCGCATATCGTAGTGACGACAAGTAATACAGTCCTTTGTTTGTTTTTTCACACTTTGTCGACCTTGAGGTATCCAGTAGGATTGTCGTATATGACAAAGTGTGTCAGCTACCCCACCATGTAACACGTTACTGTGGGCGTTTTGCACAATCAGTTTTGTTAGCCAATGATTCTTGGGGATCAATATTGGATGTATGGCTTCTTTAGGTAGTGAAGAATTATGAATTCTTCCTCGACATCTTATAATCTTTTCTGAGTCGAGATCAAGTCCTAAAGAATTAATCATGACAGGTTTCTTTGGGGATTTATCTTGTGTTTCTAGAAATTTATATTCTGTAGAGAAAACATCTTTCTGTATTAGTTTCACCCAGTATTTAATGGGTTCAAGATATTCATAATCAGGTTTTATTCCTTTAATGAATTTAAAGACAAGAGCTGTAACTCTTAAGAGTTTACCCAAAGATGAGTATTTAGATCCATCAATGACTATATCTGTTGTGTCTGCAGTATTTACACAACTTATTTCTGCTGTGTTCATGCAGACTGTTTCTTCTGGCATAATGTGAGTTTTTTGCTGAGGCCAGTTATTTTCATCAGAGAGCCAGTTCGGTCCTTGGAGCCATAATTTATTATCCACAAATTTCTTGAGTGGGACACCACGTGACAACATGTCAGCTGGATTCTCTTGGGTAGAGACGTGAAGAAAGAGATAATCTCTCTGCATCTCTTTTATTTCTGCTACTCTGTTCTGTACATAGACCAACTTACTCTTATTATTTCTTAACCACTGGAGAACTGCCTCATTATCACTCCAGATCACGTTTTTTTCAATAGTGAGATGATCAAGTACTTTGTTGAGATAGACAGCTAATTTTGTACCTACATAGAGTGCTGTCAGTTCCAATTGTGGTACTGTTCTGACCTTCAAGGGTGCTACCCTGGCCTTTGAAGTAATTAGTGTACTTCCTTCAGCATTACTCATGTAAGCTACAGCGCCATAACCTTTGGTTGACGCATCACAGAACACATGTAATGTGTACTTGTTTCCCTCATGACCTATTTGTCTGCGAAATTTAATTTGATGAAGTTGTTTAAACTCCTTGGATATTTCATCCCATGCTTGACTCATTTCTAGAGGCAATTTTTCATCCCATCCAATTTTGAGCTTCCATGCATCTTGCATAAGCATTTTACCCTTTATGGTAATTGGTGAGACGAGTCCTAGAGGATCAAAACATTGTGATACCTCTGACAGTAAACTACGTTTAGTGAGTGTACTGCATGATTTATTGTTTATCTTTTTGAGACTCAAAGTATCTTCCTGTGTGTTCCAATTAAGTCCCAGCATATTGTTGCAATCAGGAATTTCAGTTTCAGGGAAATCTTCATTGATAAGTTCCCTTAATTGCTTTGAATTTGTATTCCACATCCTTAGAGGCATATTTGCTTCTTTCATCTCCTTGTTAGCTTCTCTGTATAAGGATTTCAAATCCTCCTCTTTATTCACAGTACCTTGAAGATTGTCCACATAGAAACTTTTCTTTAAGATTTCTTTGAAGGGACTTTCAGATTTCTTCAAATGTGTATTTAGAGTAGCTTCTAGTAAGAATGGAGAGGATGTTGCACCAAATAATACTGATTTGAAGCGATAAGTTTTCACAGGACTTTGAGGATCATGTGGATTTTCAGGCCACAAGAATCGAGTATAATCTCTATCTATTTCTTGTAGTCCTACTCTTAAGAAAGCCTTGGAAATATCAGCCGTGTAGGCATATGGGTTTGTGCGAAATTTCATAAGCACGTCTCCAAGCTTCTCAGTTAGTGAGGGTCCGGTCATCAGACAGTCATTAAGACTTGCTACATCTTTATTTGCACGTGCGCAGCAATTATATACAACACGTAGTGGAGTGATTTCAGAATCTTTTCTGACTCCATGGTACGGGAGATAATGAGCGTTTGTCTTCAACTTATCTTCGACTATTTCCTCAATGAATTTATTGTCCAACTGTTCTTGTATGATATTATCATAGACAGTCAGTAACTCTGGATTCTTCCTGAGCTCATGTATTTGTGCTTTCATCTGTCCGAAAGCCATGCGATAATTGCTAGGCAGATGTGGTGGATTTAATTTCCATGGTAACCTAACCCAATACTGTCCATCTTTATATTTGACAGTGTCCAAATATTGGTTATAAGTCTGAGACTCTTGTGGGCTTGGTTTATTTACATCAATACCTATCGCATCTAAATCCCACAACTTATCAACTGGTTCATTCATTTCTTCCAGTAATGATAATTTTTGCTGTGGTACATGATCAGCGGTTATTCTCGTAACTAGTACATTTTCCACTGAATCAATATCAGCTTCTTTCCCACTTTGAGAGGGAATGGGACCACATATCATGTGGCCTCCTGCTGTTTTCAGCAAGTGAACATCATGTTTACTTACTATATTCTGCACAAAACAGTGATAATAATCACTTCCAATGATTAAATCAATTGGACTAATTGTGTCCGTCTGTATGTCAGGACAGGCTAACTTGACCTTAGCTGCTTTCAGTGCTGCAACTGTTTCTTTTAATCCCTGGATCTGCACAGACTTAGGCAAATCATCTACTACCACAGCTTCTACAGTCTTTTTCCTGTTTCCTAGACCAACAGTGATTCTGGCTAGGTCATATGTCTGTTTACCAGAATTGTGGAAAAAACCAGCTATATCTAACTGTATTTTGGCATAGGGTTGTTTATTCAGTTTCTGCAACATTGATCTTCTTATGAAGGACCTTTGTGAGCCTTGATCAAATAGTGTTAGCACATTGGTTTTGTGTAATTTATTAGATAACTCAACTCAAGCTATAGGGAGAGCAGTTGCTTTAAACTTATCTCTCACATTTAATGCTGTTGCTTGTTGACTTCCTGATTCTGTGGAAGTATGCTGCTGTTCAGCAAAAGCATTTGGGCATAATGCTGTATGATGCATACCCTTGCATTTAAAACACTTCTTCAGTGAGCATTTACCTCCCTTGTGTTCACCTAAACACTTGATGCATCTTTTCAGCTGATGAACACGTTGTTTACGTGCCTCTATTGATGTGTATTGAATACAATACTGTGCCCAATGTGTTCCATCACAAAGTACACATTTTGGAGTACGTTTATGTATGACAGTCTGTTTACTGTCTATTGTATTCACAGCTTGATAAATGCCTATATGGGATTTCCCATTATGTGGTTTAGTGGGAGTAGGTATACTCTTCTTATACTGAGTTGAAGGTTTGTTATCCACTGGATTTGTGGATTCTTCATCTTGTCTCATTGCTTGCATGCATGAAACTATTGTTTGTAAACCATTGCTAATTTCTTCACAAGTGAAATTGCGTTTATTGAACATAATATTTAATCGTTCAATAGTTTGTTTACCTGGAGTTCCCCTCAAGGAAGGTTCCTTGATGTTGGTGAGGGGCTCTTGATTTAGGGAATTGGATCTGTGCTCCAGTTCCCCGAATTAAGCCTGAATGCCTTCCACATCCCCCCCCCCAGGCGCTGTATAATCCTCCGGGTTTAGCGCTTCCCCCTTGATTATTATAATAATTATTATATTACCTGGAGTTTACCTGGAGAGAGTTCCGGGGGTCAACGCCCCCGCGGCCCGGTCTGAGACCAGGCCTCCTGGTGGATCAGAGCCTGATCAACCAGGCTGTTGCTGCTGGCTGCACGCAAACCAACATACGAGCCACAGCCCGGCTGATCCGGAACTGACTGTAGGTGCTTGTCCAGTGCCAGCTTGAAGACTGCCAGGGGTCTGTTGGTAATCCCCCTTATGTGTGCTGGGAGGCAGTTGAACAGTCTCGGGCCCCTGACACTTATTGTATGGTCTCTTAACGTGCTAGTGACACCCCTGCTTTTCATTGGGGGGATGGTGCATCGTCTGCCAAGTCTTTTGCTTTCGTAATGAGTGATTTTCGTGTGCAAGTTCGGTACTAGTCCCTCTAGGATTTTCCAGGTGTATATAATCATGTATCTCTCCCTCCTGCGTTCCAGGGAATACAGGTTTAGGAACCTCAAGCGCTCCCAATAATTGAGGTGTTTTACCTCCGTTATGCGCGCCGTGAAAGTTCTCTGTACATTTTCTAGGTCGGCAATTTCACCTGCCTTGAAAGGTGCTGTTAGTGTGCAGCAATATTCCTGCCTAGATAGAACAAGTGACCTGAAGAGTGTCATCATGGGCTTGGCCTCCCTAGTTTTGAAGGTTCTCATTATCCATCCTGTCATTTTTCTAGCAGATGCGATTGATACAATGTTATGGTCCTTGAAGGTGAGATCCTCCGACATGATCACTCCCAGGTCTTTGACGTTGGTGTTTCGCTCTATTTTGTGGCCAGAATTTGTTTTGTACTCTGATGAAGATTTAATTTCCTCATGTTTACCATATCTGAGTAATTGAAATTTCTCATCGTTGAACTTCATATTGTTTTCTGCAGCCCACTGAAAGATTTGGTTGATGTCTGCCTGGAGCTTTGCAGTGTCTGCAATGGAAGACACTGTCATGCAGATTCGGGTGTCATCTGCAAAGGAAGACACGGTGCTGTGGCTGACATCCTTGTCTATGTCGGATATAAGGATGAGGAACAAGATGGGAGCGAGTACTGTGCCTTGTGGAACAGAGCTTTTCACCGTAGCTGCCTCGGACTTTACTCTGTTGACGACTACTCTCTGTGTTCTGTTAGTGAGGAAATTATAGATCCATCGACCGACTTTTCCTGTTATTCCTTTAGCACGCATTTTGTGCGCTATTACGCCATGGTCACACTTGTCGAAGGCTTTTGCAAAGTCTGTATATATTACATCTGCATTCTTTTTGTCTTCTAGTGCATTTAGGACCTTGTCGTAGTGGTCCAATAGTTGAGACAGACAGGAGCGACCTGTTCTAAACCCATGTTGCCCTGGGTTGTGTAACTGATGGGTTTCTAGATGCGTGGTGATCTTGCTTCTTAGGACCCTTTCAAAGATTTTTATGATATGGGATGTTAGTGCTATTGGTCTGTAGTTCTTTGCTGTTGCTTTACTGCCCCCTTTGTGGAGTGGGGCTATGTCTGTTGTTTTTAGTAACTGTGGGACGACCCCCGTGTCCATGCTCCCTCTCCATAGGATGGAAAAGGCTCGTGATAGGGGCTTCTTGCAGTTCTTGATGAACACAGAGTTCCATGAGTCTGGCCCTGGGGCAGAGTGCATGGGCATGTCATTTATCGCCTGTTCGAAGTCATTTGGCGTCAGGATAACATCGGATAGGCTTGTGTTAATCAAATTTTGTGGCTCTCTCATAAAAAATTCATTTTGATCTTCGACTCTCAGTCTGGTTAACGGCTTGCTAAAAACTGAGTCATATTGGGACTTGAGTAGCTCACTCATTTCCTTGCTGTCATCTGTGTAGGACCCATCTTGTTTAAGTAGGGGCCCAATACTGGACGTTGTTCTCGATTTTGATTTGGCATAGGAGAAGAAATACTTTGGGTTTCTTTCGATTTCATTTATGGCTTTTAGTTCTTCCCGCGATTCCTGACTCCTAAAGGATTCTTTTAGCTTAAGTTCGATGCTTGCTATTTCTCTGACCAGTGTCTCCCTGCGCATTTCAGATATATTGACCTCTTTTAGCCGCTCTGTTATTCTTTTCCGTCGCCTGTAAAGGGAGCGCCTGTCTCTTTCTGTTTTACATCTACTCCTCCTTTTTCTTAGAGGAATAAGCCTTGTGCATACATCGAGTGCCGCCGAGTTAATCTGTTCTAGGCATAAGTTGGGGTCTGTGTTGCTTAGTATATCTTCCCAGCTTATATCAGTTAGGACTTGGTTTACTTGGTCCCACTTTATGTTTTTGTTATTGAAGTTGAATTTGGTGAATGCTCCCTCGTGACTAATCTCATTATGTCGGTCAGGGGCTCCGCGCATACATGACTGAACCTCAATTATGTTGTGATCTGAGTATATTGTTTTTGATATGGTGATATTTCTTATCAGATCATCATTGTTAGTGAAGATGAGGTCTAGTGTATTCTCCAGTCTAATAGGCTCTATTATTTGCTGGTTTAAATTGAATTTTGTGCAGAGATTTAAAAGCTCGCGTGAGTGTGAGTTTTCATCAGAGCTGCCTCCTGGTGTTATTACTGCAACAATATTATTTGCTATATTCCTCCATTTTAGGTGCCTTAAGTTGAAATCCCCCAGGAGCAAGATGTTGGGTGCAGGAGCTGGAAGGTTTTCCAGACAGTGGTCAATTTTTAACAGCTGTTCCTGGAATTGCTGGGATGTTGCATCCAGAGGCTTGTAGACTATCACAATGACTAGGTTTTGGTTCTCGACCTTTACTGCTAAAACTTCCACTACATCATTTGAGGCATTTAGCAGTTCTGTGCAAACAAGTGACTCTGCAATGTACAGGCCAACCCCCCCCCCTTTTGCCTGTTCACTCTGTCACATCTGTATAGGTTGTAACCTGGGATCCATATTTCGTTGTCCAAGTGATCCTTTATGTGGGTCTCAGTGAAAGCCGCGAACATTGCCTTTGCCTCTGCAAGCAGTCCACGGATGAAAGGTATTTTGTTGTTTGTTGCTGGCTTTAGACCCTGTATATTTGCATAGAAGAATGTTATCGGACTGGTGGTATTGTTGGTACTGGGGGGGGATTTTTTTTCCGGCATTAGTATCTGTATCTGTTGGTTTGGAGTGGAGGCCATCGACTGTGGTTCCACTCCAGGAATGACTGGATTTGGTGTACGATTTCTGCCATTTCCTGCCAGTTTTTTTTCCTTCCTGGCACTAAAAAACCTCTCCCTCTTGAGTGGCTGTGGCTACCCAGGTTTTCCCATGGCCTGGATGTTTTGTATCTTTTTGTCCCCTTTAGATGGTATGCCTGGCAATTTAAGTTATAGCACAGTCTTTCCTGTACTGAAGAGGTACACAGTTCAGGGTGAAAAAGCTTACAGGAAGGGAGTTTGCATTTTCCTGTTGTCATATGGGCATGGCATTTCCTAGGGTGGTCATAGTTGCACGTCCCATCTGTTTTTCCAGATTTCCCATGCCAGCAGATACCGAGTGCATAGTATGTGCACAGGCTTGGTTTCCGTTTGCCTTGGGTTTCTGTGACTGTATTCCCTGTTGGTGCATGTTTCCCTGTCTTACTTCTATCCTCCCTAGCACCAACAATGGAGCTCCCACCATTTGTTTTTGGTAATATATCCTCACTATTGCTAGTGGAGTCCTCTTGTTTGCTATTTCCTGCGGTATTTCTAGTTTGCAATATTGGTTTTATCTTATCTTTGACTACACTTGTTTCCCTACTATGGCTCCTGTCCCCTATGGGGTCATTTATATGTATTCCTTCCTGCGTATAATTCCCGACTACCTGGACAAAATCTCCAGCTTCACCATTACTGTCTCCCAGGACAGCATCTCCAGCTTCCCCATTACTGTCTCCCAGGACAGCATCTCCAGCTTCACCATTACTGTCTCCCAGGACAGCACCTCCAGCTTCACCATTACTGTCTCCCAGGACAGCACCTCCAGCTTCCCCATTACTGTCTCCCAGGACAGCACTATCAGCCCCCCCATTTACTGACTACCAGGACATCATCTCCAGCCTTACAGTTTCTGACTACATGGCCAGTATCAAGGGCAGTACCATTCAGCCCGGACTTTTTATGACTGTTGTATTATTATTTTTTATGTTCCCATCTGTTGTAGAAAGCTTCCAGGTTTTCTATGAAAGCAGCTTTGATGTTGACCTCTTTTAATACCCTTGTGATTTTAGTCCACAGATTTATCTCATTTGGGCATACCCAAAAACACTTCCCTGTTTTAATACTGCTTGTAGCTAGTTCTTGGATATCTGCACAAGGGGCGTGACACCAATTTCCACAGAAATGACAATTTATGCATGTGGAAGCCCGTTTGTTTGACTGACCACAGACTACACACAGCTTCATAATGATTTGAATGGTTGATTTACTGCAATTCTACTAGCAACCTCTTGAATATTCTATTAATAACCTGCTAGGTGGTGCACAACGAAACCGTTTGAAACCAGTCCAGGGTTCGGACCAGTCAAGGGTTCGGACCAGTCAAGGGTTCGGACCAGTCTATCTGATCTGATCAGTGGGTCACTTATTTAAACCATACTGGTCGGTGATTTGAGCTAACACATGAAGGATCTACTGGAAATTATCTACCCGAGTAATATGTGATTTGATTGATACAAAAGTATAACTTGCGTGTTGAAGAGCCGGTGACTGCTGGCACTCCTACAATGACGAATGGTCGAGCCTCCACCCTTGTTTATCAATCACTGTATCTAGCTTCTCTATTTTTTTTTTTTTTTTTTTTCCGTCTCCACCACAATAAATGCTATATTATCACTATAGTTGACTGGTGCAAATTTTGGAGGAAGGGCGCTTTTTCTGTAGTAATAATTGCTTCTCGTTGTGTATATTGCGACCGCTGGTAACTACAGGTTATATGAAATTCACAGTAACGTCTGGTATTTCAAGAAAAAGAAACTAATGAAAGTCACTCCACTCCACTAAGTACCATTATAATACTGGTTAGTTGCTACTACAACACTGTATTCTGCTATTCACTGGTATCACTAGATTATATGCGAGTACACTAGCAGGCCAGGAAGATTATTAAAAACAGCTGACCTGTGGTAAGTTTCTGGCGACTTCTGGCACCTGCCTCTATAGGCTTATCACTTCATTTACAAATTCACCTGTTTTCAAATGACACTTTAGCCTTTATCATCAATATACTAGGGAGCCACTGTAGTATACACTATACACTATGTATACTCAATGCTTTCAGGGAGACTTTCTTTCCTCTGACACAAAGTTCAATTATTATTATTTTTCCACACGGGACAGGCCTATGATTCCCCTCTGGCAGTAAACTCTGTTAGGTAGTGCACACAATTCTCCTTTTTTTTACTCAGTATATAATGTTTTCCGCCCAAGATTGGTTCCAGGCGCTAGAGGGATGTATCGTATAGGATTGATGACACAAATTAAAGTTCTAGCACGTAAGAGCGACCGTGAAAACACCAGAAAACCGGGAGCACAACGAGGCACGCTGACACTGTCAAACCTACACCTATCCTGTACAATACCACTGATAAACCAATCACATTGCCTTAGGTCATATTTAGCACCTAGAGATCTGAGACTATTGTCTAATGTGATTCTAAATGCCTGTAAGTCTGAATAACAATGTTTGGGTGGCTTCAAGCTTGATATTAAGACTGCATGTCTAACTCTAGCCTTGTCATCATCAAAGTAATTGTCTGCTAAGACACGTAAGGCTATTTGATAATTGCCTTTGACCACCGGAAAGGACTTAATCAGTTCATAGGGTTCTCCCTTCACAAGACATTTAAGATAATTGAACTTAGCAATCTCATCTATGTCAGTTCGTGAATTTACTATGGATTGAAAACCACTAATGAATTCTTCATAATTATGACCTTGGAAAATAGGTAATGACAATGTAGGTAAGCTTGGTAATGGGACACTTGTTGTTACAGGTGTAACAGGTCTTTGACCACTAGTTATAGTAGGTCTCTGTGACAGAGTTTTACGGCAGATAGCCTGTACTCCTGTCCACCTTAATTGTTGATCACTAAAAGTATCCAAAACATTTTTAATTTCATCCTCAGATGGATCCGATTCAAGAAATTTATTTTCATAATGTGTATAGTCTGAATTAATTATTTCCATACGTTGTGTAAATAATTCAAACTTGACCTCAAGATCATCAAAATCTATGTTTGTATCTTGAGTTAATCCTATACAGACTGAAATTAGATTTTCTAATTGTGTAATCTTAGTCTGTAAAGACTGAAACTGAGTTTTCAAACAAGCCATTTTAATGGTATATTGAAAATTCTAGCACCACACTTAGAGTGTTTAAAAAACACTGTACTGCTATAAACAGCTGAGTTTTTGTTATGCTTAAGTCAGCAATAATCGAGTCAGACACTACTGACCCACTAAGCTTAACCTCAGGGTCAATGACCATGAAGGGTACACAGTACATGTGGCTGGTGTTTATGGCTTGAGTTTGCTGTGTCAGCCTGACCACGATGATTAATCGTAAATAACGATGTTATACACTTCATTCACTATACACTATAAATGTCACTATATAACTGTAATCACACGTGAATATTACTTACACATATATAAATTTCACTGTTAATATATATTTGAAAGCTTACACTTTATATATAAGTTCCTTTAATATAACAGGTAGATCTATAAGAAACAAACTTTAACACAATCTTGTCTCTTAATTTCTGTCTATAAACATTATAAACACTGTGTATATATATACACTCAGACAAACAACATCACTTGGGTTGTTTTAATCAGCAATTTCGAGATTGGAGCAGTTGATGGAGGGTGCAGGATACCATCCCCCGTCTTCTTGTTGGGTGAGTCACCCAGCTCCCGTTTTCTTTGGGTGAACGCTGGGTGAGCGCCCGTTTTCTTTTGGCTGCCCATTCTCTGTGATTGAGTCTGGAGGGACTCATTTATACTGGTTTATATTGTAAAACACTAGTTTTACAGCTTTTTTCGAAGGACCTTGGCTCATAGGTTATTTGTACACTGTAGTACAACATATTTGGACCACAGTGTGGTCTTTATCCAGTTCGAAGGACCATTTCTGTTGAAGATATTGGCCTTACCAGCTATGTTTAATTTATAAATATAAATATAAACACTTAGCTGATAAATGACAGCAAATCGTCTACACAGCCACCCCTGCAGACGAGGTCTTGAAAGCTGTCGAAACCATCTCAACATGGGCTGTCAAGAAATATAATTTGTAAGAATATAAATTACCCCTAGGGGGTGTTATGTCAGCATATTTCATACACTGGTGGCTGACGATGTACGTACTTGTTTGGACTCAATGGTCTGCATATCACCGGGGTTTATGATAAGTTTCTAACTCACGACTTTATACTCAACTGCGCAGTCAATAGTAGTACATCACGAGTTAGAACACTTACCTGGGTATATGTATCTGACCCGTAATTACGCCCGGATATCCATTGAGTTGATTGAAGAATAGTGTTCTTTGAAGAATGTCGCACTACACTCTGTTGGATCGCAACACCGGTTGTTACACTGTTCATCAATAATTGTTCACACAAAGTTATCACTGGAGAAGCTGATCACACTTCTCTTAAGTGTTTATTGTGTTTTATGAGACACTTTGTTCACACTAACGCACAGATCAGTGTTCTTTGCTGGTTATCCTGGCGTCAGTGTCACTCTCTCTAGAGTCAAAGTTAATCTGCCCGCGCCACACCGCCCCAAGCCGTTGCTGCCCCTTGCACAAAGAAAAAGCTGACCTAGTACTTTTTGCTCCCTTGCCACTTCCTCGATGAAGCAAAGCAAAATGTTTAAATCTTGCTGTCTTAAGCATAGACAACAATGTCCACTATCTTTACCATGGTAATAAAGTGGGAGCAGGATTTTCCTTAATTGTCCTGCTAAAGTAAGAATGTACTGTCTCTTATAAAAATACACTTTGCAACACCGCACTGCAAGGAGCAGAGGTCATTTGACCACATTGCACATTCGTTCGGCATCTGTGATCAATTACTCACTGTAGCAGTAAACAAGACGCTCGCCCCTTCTGAGAGGGCTTGGCCCCTCAGGGCTGAAAGGGGCTGAAGGGGCTGAAGGGGGCTGATACTCCCCTCCTGGAGAAAATTTCTCCACACACCCTAACATGCTATCTACACTTCTAGTCATGTAGACACCAGCCACCTTAATTACTGCCCACACCAGCTGCACACTCACCCACTCAGTCACCCATCATCCAACACTCCCACCCACACTGGGCCACTATCACCGCTGCTCACACTAGGCCACCAACACTACCACCCACACTGGGCCACCAACACTGCCACCGATTGTACTTGCTTAGTTCTGCTACGTATTCAGATTCACCAGATTATCCACATTTGTAATTCTCCTTTCATTAAAAGATTTCTTAAACTGATGCTGGTTATTTTAACTTGAGATAATATTGATTTGTGTTGAGCATTGTATTGATGTTTGTAGCTTTTCTTGTTTGTTAATTTTATCTTTGTTTCCAGTGTGTGCAAAATTTTGTATTTTTATTAAGAGTGCTGAGTGACCTATGTGGTCAAAGTGCTTTGTAAATATCACAACTACTAATACTCCTTTAACTAAAAGTAGGATGTACAGGCATTCAGAACTGCAACTGTCAATGAATCAACAGTGAAATGTTTATATCAGATAACAAATAATAATCCAACAATATTTAGTAAAGTAAAAAATCTAATGTATTGCAGGTTCACCCAAGTCATAGGGTGTGTTACATTCCATACTGGGGTAGCGAGAATAGCAGCGCTAGATACGAGGTCCTCTGCTTGAAGACTGTTCCTTTATTCATTCTTGGAATTCAGTAAATTTAGAAGCCAAAAGCTGCAAGCAAAGTTTTAGCTGTCTAGATTAAGAAATTTATGAACATCAAGAAATACAATTAAGAAACTGTGCTCAATATTTTGTCATATATAAAGGACTATGGATGTTAAAATACTAGACATATGTTGTTTACAAGATATACTTCTCTCAAAGATGTTTTGGAAAAAAAATTGTATATTATGATTTAAATGTTTTAAAGAAAACATATGTAGTGTTACTGTAAAAAAATAATACAGTTTTGTATTACTGTACAATATTTTCATGAAATTTTCTTTTGATTGTATTTTATTTTTTATAGAAATGATTTTGTAAAAAAAGACAGTTCTCATGATATAAGTTTTGTATTTTTTGCATAAAGAATTTGTTCATTAAAACATCCAATTTTTTCTTTCAATAATTTTATTTTAATTTGTAATGTATGTTTACATCTTGGTGCAGTAGAATCCCAACTTAATAATAAGATGCAGTCCCGGAAATCATTTGTAACTCGTGTATTTAGAACTATGACCCTATTTTCCTGTAGATGCCTGAAGGACACATCTGGGGGTCAATGAACCTGTGGCTCTGGCTCTGTCCTAGACCAAGCCTAGTGGAGTTATTGAACTGTTCAGTCAGGATGTTACTGCTGACCACACAGCCCAGGTGGTCAGGCACTGATTGGAGGAACTTTTTCCCTCTTGAAGACTGCCAAAGTTTTGTTGGTAATTTCCTGTGTAAATGTAGGGCGGGCATTGACACTCCTTCAGTTCTCTATTGTACTTGTTTCTTCCCTCCTTATTGGAGGTATTTCACAGTGTGTGCCAAGTCTCTTGTCATATGAAGTGTTTTTGGTATTCAGGTTTGGAGCCAGTCTCTCTGGGTGTATATTATGATGTACCTCTCTTGCCCATGTTCCAAGGAATACAGCTGAACGGACTGCAAGTGTTCCTAGTAGTTCATATGCTTAGTGTATAAGTGTAAGTGAAAGTTGTGTGTGTCTTTCAGCTTGGCAGTCTTAAGAACATAAGAAATGGAGGAACACTGCAGTAGGCCTACTGGCCCATACTAGGCAAGTCCTCAAATCCAAACCCACTGTCAAAAGTATTTGCCCAACCCATTTTCAGTGCCACCCAAGGAATAAGCATTGATAACCCTATTAACTGATGTGCAAGTCCCACTCAAATTCAACCCCATCACTCATATTTATCATGCCTGCTTTGAAGGGGGCTATCAGTATACAGCAGTATTGCAGCCTGGAGAGAAAAAAGTAACTTGAGAATTATTATTAGAATGAAAAAGAAGCGCTAAGCCACAAGGGCTATACAGCGCCGAGTAACTTGACAAGTATCTTGGCTTGGCATTCACTTGAAAATTTGTTATCCAGCATGTCATTTTCCTTGCAGAAGTAATGGCAACATTGTTGTAATCATTGACTGTAAGACTTCTGACATCATTACTCCTAAGTTTTGCACACATGACTTTCACTCTATTGAATGATTTGAGTAAGTCTTTATTTCCTGCCTTCTGCCATAGCAAAGCAACTGAAATTTCTTTGTTAGACATCATATTGTTGTCCGAGATGCACTGAAAGAATCTTAGCTAGAGAAGCAGTGGTAATAAAAGATGCATTTCTGAGTTGTAATATTCCATATCCAGTGTCATTTACTTTCTTGACAATGAAATAAAAACAATGTTCAGAACTTTGATACATCCCTTTCATTCCCCTTACCTTTCTTTCTCCTCCTCCCTCCTATTTTCTGACCTTGATCTCTATCATATCTGACACAACATTTTTTTACACATGCTCTCTATCCCCTCATTGTTGTGGCTCTCATGTGTGTGGGGGGGGGGAGGAGTGTGGTGAGCAAGTGTTGGTATGGGAAGCAGCAACACTGCCTTCCTCTCTCCCATCCTATCTAATACAACACTCCTTACGTATGCTCTCCGCCATCTTACTGTTATTAAATCCGCTGTCTTTGACCGAGCTTTACCAAACAAATGTGAGCCTATTATATGTGTAACATAGATATACACAAAATATAATTGCAGATGGTAAAAAACTAGAGAAAAAACAATATTCAATAAATACCATAATTCAGCTTTAACAAATTTTGTAATTAAAAATGCATTTCATTATGAATCTCTAACAAAAAGCATAAGCCCTCCAGACATACATATGTAAAATTAACATATACAGTATATAAATGTATTTGGTGACCACTGAGAATGAAGTTTTTAAGTACAGATCAGTGTATGAAATTAAGTGGTTCCAAAGTGTCTCATTTGTAAGTACTGAGATTTGTAACACTGTGGTGTTTGTTAGTTGGGGTTCTACTACACATCTGAAGAAAATATATTAAAAGTTTTTAAGTTGTAAAAGAATATATTATTAAAGATTCTGAATATAATTCATCTTTATAATCCACTCACTATTACCTAAATATGCTCAATTGCTATGTAGCTGTTCCTTTTCCATATACTATTTAATCCCGAAATGTGCATTTGCCCCTGACAGCTCTGTATTGGTATGCTCCAACCCCCTATACTGGTAAACATCGAATTTTTTACCAAAATAATAAAATTTTTACATAACTTTTTTCACACTAAGACATTAAAACACACTTAAGGCAGAAGCCTTCATAACAAATACAAAGGGCCATCTTGCAAACATACAAGGGTGACCCTCCTATGACCAAGCCCAGAAACCGACCTGACAAGAAGAGGTTCTTCCTGATCATCTGCAAATGTTTTAACTGGGAGAGGCACCTGCTGCACCTGAAAGGCAGTTTAGGCTCAGGTGGGAAGAGAGTTTGGTTGAAAATTTAAGACCCCTGCTGCACCAACTTTACGTGCTCAAGGAAAACCACAAACCCAAGAAGCCAGAGCAACATGTATAAATCATGAGACTTGCAATTCATTTAATGTTTTAATGAAGGCATGAGTAGCCAATCCCTTCTTAACATACAGCCTGTAGGAATGGAGATGCATTTAAGGCACAATTAAATTTATGCACCTTAAATTACTTTATTCATTATATCTGGTATTTATATGAGCTTCCTCCACTTCTAATCATTTATTGTTGAAAAAAAATGCTGGAAAGAAATATGTCAGTCATTTGTGATTAATTTGTATTCTTATTATGTTTACCAAAGAGCATTAAACCTGCATGGGTCATTAGGATTTTTTGTACCTGATATTGCCTCCATATTTCTATATCCACAATGTAATGACAAAGAAAAGTTATGAGCATCCTGGTTTGCTATTTGTTTTATTCAGAATACTCAGACTATTGGTAGCTTCCAAATTAAAATTCTGATTTGTATGCAGTGAAATCCATGAATCCTAATTATTATTATTATAATCAAGGGGGAAGCGCTAAACCCGGAGGATTATACAGCGCCTGGGGGGGGGGGGATGTGGAAGGCATTCTGGATTAATTCGGGGAACTGGAGCACAGATCCAATTCCCTAAATCAAGAGCCCCTCACCAACATGAATCCTAAATTACATGATTTATTAACAAGGTTATTCAAGTTGTCCATGGTACTACTGACAATAACCTCTTCATTAGTATTCACAGTAGCTTTCTCTATCTATACATCATTCACTGCTTGAAAAGAATCACTGGTAAGAGATTTAATATTTATTGTATCATTAATCACCTCAGTACTTCCAGTTTCACAATGCAATGATTAAGTTAGTTTATTATCTTTGCTATTTAAACAGGAAGTCACTGGAGTAGTTTCCCCACTGAGTTGTGGAGTGTATGGAATATTTATAGTGCCCTCTGAGCCCACCAGAATAATTTTATATTTGACTCGTTCAGAGTGGTCAAGAGGGTACTGGCTCATTTTCAGATGCATCCTGTATATGTTATGAGTTAATGACCAACAATCAGGCATGAACTGAGGGTTCATGGTATCCAAGAAGTGCTGTCTCCATCTCTGCTCAAGTTTCACTAAACCAAGCTTCTCGTATACTTCATAAACCTTTAATCCATGAGCTTGGTAATTTTCATTCCAGATCTTCACATCCATGTTAGCTGCATCTTCTAGATACTTTGTAGTTATTGTATCAATATTAAAGTAATTTTTAACAATACTCTCAAGTTCTTCAATTCTGTTTTTTGGGATGCCATCATAACTTCTCAGTAAAGCTCCAGCGGCATTCCTAACAATCTTGCGAGCACTGTCGATAACAACTTTCACATCTCGTTCAGTACCTATAGGAGCATTAAATTCTTTTGCTAATATGTGTCTCAAGGCATTGTCATGCAAATTGCTTAGTCTGTGGCATTCTAAACAAAGTAGAACTACATCGTGGCTTTGATGATCTTTCAGTATGTCCGGGAAATGTTTACGATATTCATGAGGCACAACATTTTTCCTAATATAAGACTCACCCTTGCCACACACTACACAGATATTGTGCCGCTCCAGGAGATAAAATTTCCCGTCATCTTTCTCAACTTGTGGACGGCCTGCAGGCTCAAAATTTAGACGCACAACAAGTGGGTTCTCACTGATCTTGACCCCAAGACCCCTTTCTATGTACCACTGTGCTTTCTTGGGGTCACAAGTGCATAGGGGTTGATCATCTGGGGCTCGAAGTTGGCAGTTATGATACAGAGGGCCCCTACGTGTGGAGTATGCTCGGGAGATGGATTTGAGCTTCATGGAAGGTGCAGATTGACTGTTAGATGCAACCTCTGTGGAAGATGTGTTCTTGTCTTAAATAATGTGAGAATGTACCATATATACCCAAGTGTAAATCAAGAGTTTAAGACAAAAATTTTAAACAAATAATAGGGGATCATTATGTTCCTGAGTAACATTTTTAAGAGGTTGAAATATTTACATGTTGAAGGCCTATGGCCTTCTTATTTCTTTGGCCTATCAAGGCAAAACCATACTTGGTAACCTCAATCTATCTTAACCCCTACTCGTTCCAAATGTATATATATGTTCTCTCGCCCAGTGCCCTGAATATTTTAAAAAATAAAAAGAGTCATATTATTTCATTGAACTAAAGAGAAAATTTTTCTAAGTGTTATAGGATTAAAATAAAAAAAATAGGGTCAGTACTTACTGAGATATGAGGCTGCAAAGTTGGCACTTAATGCTCACCTGACGGCAACACTGAGTCCTGCCGCTTGTAGAAGTGTTGCCGATATACCATTTTTTCTCATTTTTATATTTTATATAATTTTTATGTTCTGATAATTACAATTTATTGTAGTTCTTGTCATTTCATAACCAATCTTTGTTCTGTCACTAATATTAGGTACTGAAATTATACTCAAATTATCACAAACACATTGAGAGGTGGACATTTACACCTGCCTTGGTCATTTACTATTGTCCAGGAATATATACAAAGTATTTATAGGTCCCAGCAATGTTTTGGATACAGAGGAGTATGGAAGAAGGAAGAAGAAAGGAGGAGGAGGAGGAGGAAGGAAGAACGAAGAGTTCCCTTGAAGTAAAGTGTAAGACAAGTGGCAGTGACAAGTATCCGGGAGGGCAGTGATCAGATGAGATAAGGGATGACATTTGATGGGCGCCAGCAGGATGCAGAGATATGATGAGATAAGGGATGACATTTGATGGGCACCAGCGAGGGTGCAGAGATAAGGGGTGACATTTGATGAGCTCGTATCTCTGCCTCTGATTATCTGTGTCTCTGTCTGCTTGTCTCTTTCTATCTCTCTGCTTGTCTCTGTCTCAGAGAGAGCCACTGTGAACCAACAGGTATTCTTATGCATTATATCTACAAGCACAGTATAACATTTCAGATTTTTTAGGTTATCCTAGGTAATTTACACTATGTATAATTATATATGTGTGTACCTGTGAGACAGAGAAAAAGAGATAAGAGAAAGACAGAGACAGACGTACCCTAAACTTGGGGTTAACATCACTTTCCTCTTAAAAGAGGAGTGTTAATATCACATTACATCATGAATCCTTGGTGTTTGCCGCACTGTTTGCTCTACCTGGCGCTCAATTTAACTGGCGCTCCCACAAGGTACTAAGTGGTCCCAGATTTTTTGTTAACCCTTTCAGGGTCTGTGCCATAGATCTACGACTTTACGTTCAGGGTCCAAACCATAAATCTACGCCAAAATTCTAGCGGCGTCAAATTTAGCACGAAAAGGCTGGTAGGCCTACATGTGAGAGAATGGGTCTGCATGGTGTGTGTGCACCATAAACAAAAATTCTGGGCACTCACATAGCATTGTGGGAACGCCAGCTCCATTACCTTTGTTCACCATGCCTTGTTGCAAGGCAGCTCTCACTCCAAGGAAAATTGGGACTCTCCTCTTCCTATCTGATAGCTCTGAGTCTCATGGAAGTGGAAATGAAAACGAATTCTTTGGCTTTGATCAGTTAGTGACCGAAAGGAATGACCAGGATATCGATAATAGTGCAGAAAACCCTGATGATCCTCAATCTTCTACCTCTGGTGTGGGCACGCCTCAGTCACGTTAAGTTGTACCTCATCACAAGAGAAAACTATTATTTTCGCATGGCCAGGCCTCTGACTTCAGTAATGATGATGATACTGACGTCGATTGTGATTTTATTGCGCTTGACAATCATTCGAGTAGTGATAGTGAGGAAACATATTCACCAGTGAAGCGTCGGTATATACGCCACCGCATGCGCTCGGGTAGTGTTCCCTATGCAGTGCCCAGGGGACAGAGTACATCCCGTGGCCCTACACCAGGAATAGACAGTGAAAGTGAGAATGATGTGGCTACACTTGGCATGGATAGATCACAGGCATCAGTAGGTGGTGGTATTGGTGGTGATGGTGGTAGTGGTGATGGTAGTGCCACGGCCATGCATGACTCACCAGCCCAGGCTGGGACCCACGCTGCTGACTCCTCAGTTCAAGGACAAAGTAGAGCATCAGCCACCAGCCCACCACAGCCACAACTACCAGCACAACCAGCTTATGATGTCCAGTATCCACCAGCAAACCGTATCTGGGATTGGCAGCAAAATCCCAATTTTGTTCCCAAGCCCCACCAGTTTGATGACTCTCAAAATGGAATTCTACCTACTTGTCCCCTTGGAAACACTGCAAATGAACTGGAATTTTTTGAACTATTCTTTGACCAGCCATTGATGGAAACTATTGTCAGGGAAAGCGACAAGTATTTTGAGTACACCATGGCAAATACGATCATATCACCACAGTCAAGACTACACCGGCGGAAAGAGACAACTGTTGCAGAAATGTATTTGCTTTTTTGCAACAATAATGTTTATGCCTCATGTCTATAAGCATAACATAAAATCATACTGGTCCACAGATCGGCTAATTTTTACCCCGGTCTTCAGTGAAATCATCCCAGTGAACAGGTTTATCTTACTGTTACGTATGTTGCACTTCTCTGACAAAACCAGGCCTGACAGAAGTGGCAGGTTATACAAGATTAGAAATGCTTTTATGTATCTGAAACAAAAGTTCAACATGTACTTTTATCCATTGAAGAATCTTGTACTTGACGAGTCTTTGATTTTGTTCAAAGGTAGACTGTCGTTCAAACAGTATACAGTGGACCCCCGCATAGTGACTTTAATCCGTGCAAGAGGGCTCATTGTTATGCGAAATGATCGGTATGCGAATGAATTTTCCCCATAAGAAATAATGGAAATCAAATTAATCCGTGCAAGACACCCAAAAGTATGAAAAAAAAAATTTTACCTGATGAAATATACATTTTCCTACACACAAAGAGAAGGATACATGCACAATAGTAGAGTAGTACATGCACAATAGTAGAGTAGTACATGCACAATATACAGTGGACCCCCGCATAACGATCACCTCCGAATGCGACCAATTATGTAAGTGTATTTATGTAAGTGCGTTTGCACGTGTATGTTTTGGGGTCTGAAATGGACTAATCTACTTCACAATATTCCTTATGGGAACAAATTCGGTCAGTACTGGCACCTGAACATACTTCTGGAGTGAAAAAATATCGTTAACCGGGGGTCCACTGTATATTGTGCATGTACTACTCTACTAAATGAAGAATAAATGACACTTACCTTTATTGAAGATGCAGCAATGACTGATGAGACACTGTGTCCTGGGAGTGCCTTTTCCTCCTGAGTACTGTAGGTCCTGTTTGGCATTTTCTTCCAGAACAGGCCTTATCACACTGTGTATGTCACTACGATTCTTAAATCTCTCAAACCAACCTTTGCTGGCTTTAAATTCACCAATATGAGCACTAGTTCCAGGCATTTTTCCCTGTTCACCTGGGTGTTAATCGACTGGTGTGGGTTGCATCCTGGGAGACAAGATTAAGGACCCCCAATGGAAATAAGTTAGACAGTCTTCGATGACACTGACTTTTTTGGGTTATCCTGGGTGGCAAATCCTCTGGGGTTAATTGTTTCTTGGTATTCTCAATAAGCCACACCAACAACGGTGCTACAGCAGCAGCAGCAGCTGACAGTGCTACAGCAGCAGCAGCTGACAGTGCTACAGCAGCAGCAGCAGCTGACAGTGCTACAGCAGCAGCAGACGATGCTACAGCAGCAGCAGACGGTACTACAGCAGCAGCTGACGGTGGTACAGCAGCAGCAGCAGCTGACGGTGGTACAGCAGCAGCTGTACCACCAATAGTAGCGATGATTGATTGGGGTTTATTATACAACCTGGCCAGCTCGGAGACACGCACTCCACTTTCATACTTATCAATGATCTTTTTCTTCATCTCTATAGTAATTCTCACCCTTATTGCTGTAGGGTTGGCACTAGAAGCTTTCTTGGGGCCCATGGTCACTTATTTTGCAGATAAAATCACCAAAAACACTGTAATAATACGAAATGTTCCGATTGTATGCTTGGATGTGATGAATGGTTTGAAAAACCGACAAGTTGAAGATTGAGACACTTATGCAGCATATGGGAATCTTTATTCAGGAAACATTTCGCCACACAGTGGCTTCATCAGTCCAATACAAAGAGGAAGGCGTAAGGAGAGGAGGAGAATGAGGTAATCAGTCCCTCAACCTGGAGTCGATGTGTTCAGTCCATCAATCTTGTAGAATGTCCAGCATAGGGCCGTAGACGTGGCTTATATACTGTAGTGAGGTGACGTGAAGCAGATGGAGGCGGGGTCATAGTGGTACCATCCACTAGTCGAAGTAGGTCTTCGTCCAAAGGTTGAACAAGTGTTGAAGAATTCTTTGTAACAAGATCCCATGATGCTGCAGTGTCTGACAGTTGTGATGAATGGTTTGAAAAACCGACAAGTTGAAGATTGAGACACTTATGCAGCATATGGGAATCTTTATTCAGGAAACGTTTCGCCACACAGTGGCTTCATCAGTCCAATACAAAGAGGAAGGCGTAAGGAGAGGAGGAGGAGGAGGTAATCAGTCCCTCAACCTGGAGTCGATGTGTTCAGTCCATCAATCTTGTAGAATGTCCAGCATAGGGCCGTAGACGTGGCTTATATACTGTAGTGAGGTGACGTGAAGCAGATGGAGGCGGGGTCATAGTGGTACCATCCACTAGTCGAAGTAGGTCTTCGTCCAAAGGTTGAACAAGTGTTGAAGAATTCTTTGTAACAAGATCCCATGATGCTGCAGTGTCTGACAGTTGTGATGAATGGTTTGAAAAACCGACAAGTTGAAGATTGAGACACTTATGCAGCATATGGGAATCTTTATTCAGGAAACGTTTCGCCACACAGTGGCTTCATCAGTCCAATACAAAGAGGAAGGCGTAAGGAGAGGAGGAGAATGAGGTAATCAGTCCCTCATTGATACAGTATATAAGCCACGTCTACGGCCCTATGCTGTACATTCTACAAGATTGATGGACTGAACACATCGACTCCAGGTTGAGGGACTGATTACCTCATTCTCCTCCTCTCCTTACGCCTTCCTCTTTGTATTGGACTGATGAAGCCACTGTGTGGCAAAACGTTTCCTGAATAAAGATTCCCATATGCTGCATAAGTGTCTCAATCTTCAACTTGTCGGTTTTTCAAACCATTCATCACAACTGTCAGACACTGCAGCATCATGGGATCTTGTTACAAAGAATTTTTCAACACTTGTTCAACCTTTGGACGAAGACCTACTTCGACTAGTGGATGGTACCACTATGACCCCGCCTCCATCTGCTTCACGTCACCTCACTACAGTATATAAGCCACGTCTACGGCCCTATGCTGGACATTCTACAAGATTGATGGACTGAACACATCGACTCCAGGTTGAGGGACTGATTACCTCATTCTCCTCCTCTCCTTACGCCTTCCTCTTTGTATTGGACTGATGAAGCCACTGTGTGGCGAAACGTTTCCTGAATAAAGATTCCCATATGCTGCATAAGTGTCTCAATCTTCAACTTGTCGGTTTTTCAAACCATTCATCACAACTGTCAGACACTGCAGCATCATGGGATCTTGTTACAAAGAATTCTTCAACACTTGTTCAACCTTTGGACGAAGACCTACTTCGACTAGTGGATGGTACCACTATGACCCCGCCTCCATCTGCTTCACGTCACCTCACTACAGTATATAAGCCACGTCTACGGCCCTATGCTGGACATTCTACAAGATTGATGGACTGAACACATCGACTCCAGGTTGAGGGACTGATTACCTCATTCTCCTCCTCTCCTTACACCTTCCTCTTTGTATTGGACTGATGAAGCCACTGTGTGGCGAAACGTTTCCTGAATAAAGATTCCCATATGCTGCATAAGTGTCTCAATCTTCAACTTGTATGCTTGGATGTTACCGCGGAGGCTGGCTGGTAAACAATGCCACCGGCGGCACATGTGAGGCTGGCTAAGGGCGCACATTGGACGCGTCTCGGACGAAGAGCGGTGAGCGGGTTTTTGAGCGGTATGCGAGGCAAAATTTTTGCGATAAAAGCGAGCGGTATGCGGATTGAACGTTATGTGATGCGTACGGTATGCAGGGGTCCACTGTATACAGAGCAAGAGGAAACGCTTTGGTATAAAACTGTTTGTACTCTGTGACTGTAACAGTGGCCTGGTATTGGATATTGTTATATACCCAGGAAGAAAAACATTGAAAGATACCAGAATGTTATTGGGTATCTCATGTGACGTAGTGAGAAGCATGATGGCACCTTATCTTGGTAAGGGGCATACAATATATACTGATAACTGGTACACAAGCACAGTGATTTCTTGCAAGTGAACATGACAGATGTGTGTGGCACAGTGCATTCTAATCGTAAACATATGCCCAGGTTCAATGCAGGCACTCGTAGTGGTGAGGTGCAGGTGTTTACTGCCAATGACATCATGGCATTATGGTGGTATGACAAACGAGATGTCACATTGTTGACAGCCATTCACTGTAAAATAATGCAAGACAGTGGCAAAGTTGATAGAGTGACTAATGAACATATTCGAAAACCAGTGACAGTGATTAATTATACACAAAACATGCGCTTGGTTTGGTTGACAAATGTGGCATGCAGACTGGCTTTGTTGATTGTGTTCGTAAGAGTTGCAAGTGGTACATGAAACTTTTCTTCCATCTCGTGGACATTTCAATGCTCAATGCATATAATATGTACCAAGTGAAGACTGGCAACAGACCACCGTATGGTGAATTTTGTTTGTCTGTTGTCAGACAACTCATAATGAAGTACAGTGGACCCCCGCTTAACGATCACCTCCCAATGCGACCAATTATGTAAGTGTATTTATGTAAGTGTGTTTGTACGTGTATGTTTGGGGGTCTGAAATGGACTAATCTACTTCACAATATTCCTTATGGGAACAAATTCGGTCAGTACTGGCACCTGAACATACTTCTGGAATGAAAAAATATCGTTAACCAGGGGTCCACTGTACCAGGTAACAACACCTGCTATACAAAACCACCCTCGAACTCCTCAGGATATACCCAAACGTTTGAGGAGGGAAGGTGATCACTTCATAATACAGCTTCCTGCAACTAAAAGAAATTTGCTCAGAAGAGATGTGTTGTCTGTGCACAAACAAAATGACGGCAACAAAGACGCAAAGTCACTAGGTTTATGTGTAAGGTACCTTTGTGCATGTTGCCTTGTTTCAAGGAGTTCCACAAGCTGCAGCAGTTCTTAAAACATGTCCAGTGATTGTACATATGTAAATATATGATAGAACATTAGTATTATACGTACAAGATTTGTGCATGTTTATTGTAATAAACAAAAGTGGTAAACAATATTATAATAATAGCTTAAGTGCAGTTATTGTGTTCAATACAGTGA
>NW_027195754.1:0-5000 GCF_038502225.1 Cherax quadricarinatus
AGGTAAACTCCAGGTAAACTGTGGGTCCTGCTTATGATTGTGTACTCTGCGGGTTCTCTCTTGTTATGGCTGCACTATGTGGGTCCCTTTTATAAAATTGTGTACTCTGAGGGTTCCTCTTGTGATTGTGTATTCTGCTAGTGATGTTTGTGATTGTGTACTCTGCGAGTAATGTTTGTTATTGTGAAATCTGCGATTAATGTTTGTGATTGTGTACTCTGTGGGTGACGGTGTAAGAATTGTCTTTGTGAGATAGGAACATTGTCCTCTTTCCTCTGACTGTTTAATTAAGTAAAACAATTCATTTTCCTCTTTGAACTACTCACGGGTTTTTAATTGATGGTGGTTGTTTTAACTTGGCATTGTAGAATTTGTGTCGAGTTTATATGTTCGTTGCTTTTATTGTTTGTGGATGTTTTACTGTGTTGTGTATATATTTTTAATACGGTCAAAGTTCTCCGTAAATGCTGCTGCTGCTGCTAGTACTAGTACTACGAAACTATTCGCTAGAAAAATATTCTTTACTCTGTCGAGTTAGTTAGACAAGCCCACTTAAAGTGGGTGAAATGTGGCTCCTCGTTAGATTAGTCTGTGATAAGTTATTTTTACTGTCTCCCAGATAGTTCTGGGAATTAGTTATGCACAAATAAATCTGGCCGAGACTGCGATATTAACGCCAACCTTCATGGTCTGATAAATATCATTTCATGCTAGGCTTCAGATTACAGCACAGGGGTAATCCTGCGTGGAGGGTTTGGTGGGAGTCGACGGGAGGATGGAGTAAGAATCTTATAAGGAGGACTGGAGGGATAGTGGAGTGAGTAAAGGGGAATGTAAACAAAAAAAATCACGGAAGTCAGAGAATTTTAGACGGAGTTAGACGAGAGGATTTAATTAACATTTATTCACAGGAACTGGCAGGAAGAATTTGAAAAAAGACAGTTGACGGAAGAATGGGATAAAAAAATATCTACAGGAGGAGTTTAGAGGAAGACAGTTGACGGGAAGATGGAGGGACCATGGGAAGCAGCGGCAGCAGTGTCCGTAAGGGCTGTCAGAGCGTGTTACACTGCTCGCCACCGTTGGACATGATCTGCCGAGGGAAGAGTAATTCTATCTCATAATTGTAGACTTCTCCAATGTCGTCCCTGACATGGTGGTAGTGGATGTACTTACTACTATATGTCGTTCTCATTGTGGTAGCGGTATTATTATTTAGTAGTAGTAGTAGTTGTACAGGTGGTGGTAGTGTTCCACTGTGTCGTTCCCATGTTGGTTGTTGTGGTTTTATCCACTGTCGTTTCCGTGGTTTATCTTCAGTATGGTGTACATGCGAGCAGTGTTATATATCTTAATGTTGAACATTTCTGGTGGCCTTGTTGTGTTAAGACAATATGTAATGATTTATAATGGATGAGAAGCCTAATGGGCAATGTTTTGGTGACTACTAGTGCTATAAACTGTGGTGTAGGTTGACATTGTGGAACACTGTTGCATTAGACTGGGAAATCAGCATAGACGTCGGTTTAAACAAATTTATGTTTAAAGCCATATGAGCTCTCTCCATTTCTTCAGCTAATGATTATTCGATTAGGCCTTTTATGGTGGACCATTCTGGTCCACAATTTAGATGCAGCTCATTGCTTCTTTCATTAGGCTTCTGATGGTAGACTACTTTCTTCATCACTGTGCTGCTCTCAGTATAGATGAAAAACAGTGGTGAAATCACTTCAGTCTTAAAAAACAAAATCAGCTGCTTGGATCAATGGTGTGTGTAATGGGATTCTATCCTCCCCTCTTGTATGAGAGGAATTACGAACGAATTCCTAGCTGTCTTCACAAAGAAACTACACATTTCTCAAATTTGTTCCTCATCAGCCGGGTTGTGGTGTATACGTTGGGCGGGGGGCTCCAGCAGCCTGATTTATTAGGCCAGCAACCCGGAGGCCTTTACTGGGACTAGGCCGCCGGGACAGTGATCTACAGGTGGCCTACGGGTAGGTCTATGAACATTACATTCTATATGCTCGGACAGCTGTCCATTTATCCAGGTTAAGATTGTAACAGTTGAGTTGTAGCGTTGAAGTGGCCTTACTACTGTTGGTTTCTTCTCTTTATTAAAAGTTGTGCAAGTAACAATGAATACAGACTACTGTTTGAGACCTGTTTACTGGAAGGGGTGGGAAGCAGTATCTGCACTACCAGGCCTAGCCCAGAAATAAATCCAAGCTACTTTGGTCAACGTAAGAACCGAACTGGGTTCCTAGGATGTGTCACAGGTGGCTTAACTGTGATGCTCATTACCTAACCCATGAAGGGACCACATGCGTCTTGAAAAAAATTCACAGAAGGGATAATTACATCAATTAACCAAGTTAATTGTCGACCCCGGCACTCTTAATAGCTAATACAAATTCTACCCGAAGCGGACACCAAAGGATAAAAAAAAAATAATCTTGAACACACTTCATCATGAGTACATTTTCTGAATTTGAATTAATGGCTAATTAGGAAATGAATTCATTACTTCATTAGCAGTCAACAAATGACATCCGGAGAAATTTAGCAAATGCTAGATCAGGTCTCCACCTGGACTGCCTTTTGTTCTCGGTATGAGATGGTGAAGGGCTCTTGATCCAAGGGATTGGAGCTACCATCTTTCTCTGGCCAAACCTGATTACCCTCCATCTGTCAAGTGCTGCTTGACCCCTCAGGGGTTTAGCGCTCCTTCAAGCGTATAGCAAACTGCCTCACCACAACACACTGAGTGTTTTCTGGTGTTCTTCCTAACACTGTTGTTGTGCAAAACAAAATTATATCAAGAACTGTAGGACACAATACAGCAGTGTTGAACACGGTGTTCTTGTTAAGAGCTAGTTACAAATCTATTTCTGCCTACCTGTTGTCTTTCTGCTTGTGTTTCCGAGGATCATCGTCCCCCGCGGCCTGTTGTCTGACCAGGACTGATAACCTGACAACACAAATACTAGGTTTCAGGGGCGTCGTAAGGGGGGGGAGGCCCCGGGTGACACAATTTAGGGGGTGACACCATAGAGCCTCTAAAGAAGGTAACACTAATGACCAAAACAATGCTGCAGGAACCTAAGAGAAAAATCCTTCGTTTCTATATAGCCTATTATAGGATTGCAGAGTACAAATAGGCCTATATAGGAAAATAATTGATTTTGATGATGTGATGGATGATTTTGCAGGATTGAAGGCAAGGAAATGAAATATCAGATTCTTTGAGATGTTACCTGTACTCAAGGTTAAATCGGAACTATTTTTTTTCTTTATTCTTCAAGTTTTTTTTATTGTTTTAGATGAATAAATGTAGGATCTGTTGCCTGTATTCAAAGTGGTATATGAGTTTGTTTCCTCAATATTACTACGATTATTTATTTTATCATTAATAAAGTTCGGTTTATGGCCTTTAAACGTTCTCGTTGCTAAACATTAGTCACTGGTCATGCAGCAGTGATGTAACTGGAGTTTACTACCCATATCCCCCCGCCCTTGGATTTCATGGGGGTGACACCAAAGATGCCGCCCCGGGTGACACCAACCCTAGCGACGCCTCTGCTAGGTTTAGGGCGATCTTATAAACGGTGTAAAAGGATGCCTGGTAAAATATTACCGCAAGTTGCTAAATTCGCCACATTGGCAGGATGAGAGAGTGAGTGTGAGTGAGTGAGTGTGAGTGTGAGTGAGTGTGAGTGAGTGTGAGTGAGTGTGAGTGAGTGTGAGTGTGTGTGAGTGTGTGTGAGTGTGTGTGAGTGTGTGTGAGTGTGTGTGTGTGTGTGTGTGTGTGTGTGTGTGTGTGTGTGTGTGTGTGTGTGTGTGTGTGTGTGTGTGTGTGTGTGTGTGTGTGTGTGTGTGTGTGTGTGTCGCAATATGCAGAAAAACCAGTAGAGCTAAGTGGTATTGATATGCTGATATTTTACGTCTTATGCCTAAGAATATAGATATAAACCATTTTCTTGGTAAATTAAATAATCTATCCCATTCCACAAAGTTTACTTTGAATCTGAACATTATAACTCATTGCCTTTTCTAGATGTTTTAATCAAGGGAAACCATAATTTTAAATTTACAAAAAACCAACAAATAACTGTTCCTATGTAACTATTATTCTTCAAATAAAGATAAAGTTAAATTGTCTGTATTCTCATCAAAGTTTTTGAGAGTTTTACGTATTTGCAGCCCAGAATTCATAGATGAAGAAATCTCGAAAATTTATGAAATGGCTAATGAACTAAAATACCCAAGAAACTTAATTGATAAATCTTTTAAAATTGCTAGAAATACCTTCTACAATTCAAATAGGGACAACCAACCTTATTCAACTAAATATATGTTGGTTCTCCCTTACCATGAAAACTTGGTTGATATGCTTTCTTTACTTAAGAATTGTGATATCAAAGTTGTATTTAAAAATCTTGATAGAGCTAAAAAAAAAAAAACTTAGATAAAAAATTCCCCCCAAAATAATGACGGTTGGGTCTACAAGATTCATTGTAAAATATGTAATAAAGTTTATTACGGTCAAACTGGTAAAAGCCGCGTTCAGTATATTTATAAATGGAGTTGTAAGAGAAGTGAATGCTCGGTGCGGGGTTAGAAGATAAAGAATCTAACACAAAGTGGGAGTTGTCACAGCTGCTCTTTGCTGATGACACTGTGCTTTGGAGAGATTCTGAAGAAAAGTTGCAGAGGTTGGTGGATAAGTTTGGTAATGTATGTAAAAGAAGGAAATTAAAAGTGAATATAGGAAAGAGCAAGGTGATAAAAAAAAACTAGGAAACCTAAGATTGGATATTAGATTGGAGGGAGAGAGTATGGAGAAGGTGAATGTATTCAGATATTTTGGAGTGGAAATGTCAGCAGATGGGTCTATGAAAGATGAAGTGAATCGTAGAATTGACGAGGGGAAAAGGGTGAGTGGTGCGCTGAGGAGTCGGTGGAGACAAAGAACTTTATCCATGGAAGCAAAGAGTGGA
>NW_027195754.1:10000-25000 GCF_038502225.1 Cherax quadricarinatus
TTATGCAACTTGTCATCACACCATACGTGACGAACGTGTTGTTTATAACGTTCTAAACTTCAGCTGGCTAACGTAAACATTACTGAAAAGGTGATAGTTTAGAACGGGCAGAACTTGTTCCAGAACGAGTTGTACTCTTAGGGAATGCAGCCAGAATCAGTTTCTCCTCACAAGGGTGAGGTATCACTGGAAGATGGACCGAATCGTGTGCTCTACCTCCCACTGCCCAGGGAGGCTTTTAACGGCTTTGTACTCTAAGACCTTCACGAGCTTCCAGTTGCCTTCTCTTGGGAGACCCTAATACTCTTCGTCTTTATGGGTCGTGATGTTGATCTGTGTCGCAGAGGGCAGGTGTTCTTGAGTCCCTGCTAATTCATCATTTTTCTCTGATATAACGTAATATACACATCGGTTGTGGACGTTTTTCAGCTCTTTGTATTTGGACATTGTGTCCCAGATTTGTATAGCAGCGATAATTTCTCTTGCTAAAGATAATAGTCCTCGCTTTCAGCAGGTCCTCTATAACAGAAACTGGAGGCAGTGAACTTATCTGTCTTTGGAAAGAAGACCTTGATTATTCATGATCTTGCAGACTTCCTGGACGTGCAGGGAAATTGACTGTATGGTGGAGGTTGTCTTGCAGTCGGCGGAGGCTACCATCCTTCGGTTGCAGTATTGCCAGCCCCTTCCACCTGTTCTCTGGTGCAACAAGGAAAGCAAGCGGCACTGTGTGTGAAGTTGTGAAGTTGTTTGCTCGGCCTATCGTCGCCTCTGGGATCATTACTCTCTCGTAAACAAGCTAATATACCAGCGGGTGTCGGCTATCACAGCTCGTACTCATATCATATGAGCTTTTGTCCAACATTTTAAAAACCAGTGTGTGGCTGTGTTAATTCATCTCCATCCTTAATATATGTTATTCTTTAGCCCATTTGCAATTTTACGGTATAATTTTAAGTTTAACTTAACTTAATCTAATTTAACTGAACCAAACCATCTCTCTGAGGAGGTAGTAGTAATCTCCAGCCAAGCAGGAGGCCGCTGTCGGAAGGTTTTCAGTGAAATTAATGCCAGTATGAAAGCCGTTTTGCTTCCTCCCATGATCGTGTGGTGGATGACCCATACGATATAGTTCTTTGTTGTTGGGGAATTCTACTTCATAGAATTTTACTTCGGCGGCGGCGGCGGCAGCAGCAGCGGTGTGGGCGGCGGCAGCGGCGGCGACGACGGCATTTTCATTTGTAGATGTCTGGTACCTCTCAGTACTATCCTCTACAAGTAAACAAGTGGGATGACTGAAGGTTCTCCCATCAGTACTGTCTAGGTGATCCTATACATAGTGGCACTCCTGCAGACTGAAAACTTAACTAACATTATCCATCGACATCACATGGCTACGATACGTAGACGACATCATCATAATTACTTCCATAGATTTCGATATCCATAACCTGCAAAGAAAACTCAACAAACCTGAATTAGCAATCCAATCCACGCTTGAAGAAAAAACTAATGACAAGTTACCATTCATCGACGTCCTCGACCACATAGTAGATAACACCTTAAAGTTCCAAGTTTAGAGGAAGTCTCCCCAACACAAACCATATTCTAGATGAAACAAGGGATGAGTAAACATATGAAGCATAGAAAAGTAACACAATTATCGGGCCCTTTAACTAGCACATCCGGTATCTAAGCCCTGGGTCCAGAATATGTCGCTGAGCTCACTCTCCCACCTCTCCTCAGAGCTAAATAAGCTCACTAAATCACGGAACGGGTGGGGCTTACCTAAAACTCTCAGGCCAGTGCGTCAACCACCCGGCCAGCTGGTTCTAATAAGATTCATCCTCGCTTCAAAATACCTATGAAATCTGAACTACTTCCAGACTTAACTGACTAATAAAGGGCGAGGAATTATATTTGTTCAGTTATACAATTATCATGTCCTATTGCAATTATAAAATAGGAAAAATTACCACACTCGCTCATTGCTTTTCTCTCTAGGATAGCGTTGTCTTGCCCAGTCGACTAAAGTAAACAAGGCTGGTCCTTATATGCAGATTATATAATAAATATTACAAAACCACATTATGTATAATGTGCTTAATACAACATGCCTGCAGTAGGTCGCTATATTTTTTATCATATATGACCTCTAATTCTCCCAGGTTATTCCATAATCTACAAAAATCCATGTCTCACTCTCACCTGAAGTAGATACATCATCTCTCAAATTTTCTCTTCAATCTCGTCGTAATATAATATGCCACTGAAGACATCAAATAGCTCACGCACTTTAGCGTATGTAAAATCAACGCAAATTATAATGAGGTACGCAATAAGATCACGATCTCACTATTACCGAGGCAGCTTGCCAGGGTCAACAGTGGCTGCTCCAAGCTGAACTGATAGCTTAGGTTAGGCAAGATTTGTCGGGAAACAGGACAAGTGTTTCCTGAGGCGGGTCTTAGTCATATGATGACCCGCAGCTGGAGCTTTTGGTCATCTGACCGAGGCCTTCCACTGCCTTACCGGTCATTCTCATTTGACTTAAAATTATGTAGTTCACCCTAGTCACGTTATCTGACCTAGTACATATTTTACTTACCACTCTAGGAAAAAACATACGTTGTGCAATTAATATCTGACACAGTGAGGCTTTTCCCAGGAAATTTACTACACCAGCCACACTCTGGATTACAACATAGACTAAACTGACTTAATAGATTATTATTATTATACATTCATGATGGGAGCGCTTAACCCACAGGGGTCATATAGCGCCTGGGGAAAAAGGAGACAATCAGGTTGGGTTCAGGGAAGGGCAGGTCAGAGTAAGACAAACAGTACAGCATTTGTAAGTTATGGAGTGAGCCGTAGCTCAATTGCTAGCGCATTCAGCTTACACAATGAGCTCCGTGGTTCGATCCCCGGTACGGGTGGAAACATTAGGACGTGTTTCCTCATGGCACCTACTGTCCATGTTCACGTATCAGTAAAATAGGTACCCGAGTGTTAGTCGACTGGTGTGGGTCGCATCTTGGGACAAAATTGACCTAGTTTGTCCGAAATACTCTGCATAACAGAGATATACACCACAGCACCGTATCATCCTTTGCGGATGATACTAGGATCTGCATGAGGCTGTCATCTGCTGAGGACGCGGTTAACCTCCAAGAAGATATAAACAAAGTTTTCCAGTGGGCAACGGTAAACAATATGATGTTCAATGAGGACAAATTCCAACTACTCCGTTATGGAAAACTGGAGGAGATAATAACTAGAACAGAGTATACTACTGACTCCGGCCATACAATAGAGCGGAAAAATAATGTAAGGGACCTGGGAGTAGTAATGTCTGAGGATCTCACTTTCAAGGATCACAACAGTGCCACGATCGCACGTGCAAAGAAAATGATAGGATGGATAATGAGAACTTTCAAAACGAGAGATGCCAAGCCAATGATGATCCTTTTCAAATCACTTGTTCTCTCTAGGCTGGAATACTGCTGTACATTAACATCTCCATTCAAAGCAGGTGAAATCGCAGATCTAGAGAGTGTACAGAGATCCTTTACTGCACGTATAAGTTCTGTCAAGCACCTTAACTACTGGGAACGCTTGGAAGCACTTGACTTGTACTCGTTGGAACGCAGGAGGGAGAGATATATCATAATCTACACTTGGAAAATCCTAGAAGGAATGGTCCCTAATCTGCGCACAGAAATCACTCCCTACGAAAGTAAAAGACTGGGCAGGCAATGCAAAATGCCCCCAATAAAAAGTAGGGGCGCCATTGTGTCCGGGGCCCAAAACTGTTCAACAGCCTCCCATCAAGCATTAGGGGAATTGCCAATAAGCCCCTGGGTGCCTTCAAGAGAGAGCTGGACAGATACCTAAAGTCAGTGCCGGATCAACCGGGCTGTGGCTCGTACGTTGGACTGCGTGCGGCCAGCAGTAACAGCCTAGTTGATCAGGCCCTGATCCATCGGGAGGCCTGGTCATGGATCGGGCCGCGGGGGAGTTGATCCCCGGAATAACCTCCAGGCAATAACAAGGGGCTTTCTATATAGTAGTGTCATTGATGTCAGCTAGACCTGTATACCTTGTACATGTACTTGTAGAAATTAAGATTATCATTAGCGTAGTAATACGTGAGGGTAGATTGTCACTCCTCGCCCACACCCAACACCCCTACCCTGTTTCTCTCCGTCCCCCTGCACCCCACCCGGCCATACCCCGTCTCCCAACACTCAACCCTGCCTCACCCCGCACCAACATTGCTTCATACAATACCCCTCACCCTGCCTCACCCCACCACAACATCCCCACTATGCGTCACACCCCACCACCGTGTCTCACCCCACACTCTTACGCAGCCGTTGACAATCAGATGACTGATACGGCCGCTCTTAAAACACCTCCCCACCCCACTCTCGTAAACGTCTCTTCTGCATCTGTCCCTCTGTACCCTAAACCATCTACCCACCCACTCATTGCACTCAACGCCCACTCCAGGCTTTGGACGACACAGGAAAGGAGGGAGAATAAGTTGAAAGGGAAGGAAGAGGGAGCTAGAAAATGAAAGATCTAGAATAGGAGCTGTGAGAGATTACAGAGGCTAGGCTAGGAGGGAAAGATGAGAAAGCGACAGTACGACATTAAAGGGACACCTGTGTGTGTGTGTGCGTGCGTGTGTGTGCGCGCGTGCGTGTGTGCGTGCGTGTGTGTGCGCGTGCGTGTGTGCGCGCGCCCGCTCTTGAGATTTCCTCTCTCTCTCTCTCTCTCTCTCTCTCTCTCTCTCTCTCTCTCTCTCTCTCTCTCTCTCTCTCTCTCTCTCTCTCTCTCTCTCTCTCTCTCTCTCTCTCTCACACACACACACACACACACACACACACACACACACACACACACATACACACACACACACACACACATACACACACAAGTATTCTATTTCAATCTACCACCAAGACCATCTTCATATTACTAGGTAGAAAGATGCAGTATTCCTATTATAAATCTTTCTCTTGTCTACCTGTAGCTTTGTGACAGTCACCAGTGTTTATTATACTTCTGTGTTTGGTTGCGAGGATGTATTCAGATATTTTGATGCATTATAAACATTGCTCACTCAAAACAAATCCCACACACACGGACAATAAGAGATCATTTGCTGAAGATGGTCAAAGACTGAAGTCGAAATACATGGATATTTTTTCATTTCCTATTTTATTTTTAGTCTGTGTAGGACACACACACACACACATTATAGTGGAGATGTTAAAATATTATAGTGGAGATGTTAAAATATTATAGTGGAGATGTTAAAATATTATAGTGGAGATGTTAAAATATTATAGTGGAGATGTTAAAATTTTATAGTGGAGATGTTAAAATATTATAGTGGAGATGTTAAAATATTATAGTGGAGATGTTAAAATATTATAGTGGAGATGTTAAAATATCAGACGTCATTTTTAGTGAAACAAGTGATGGAGGTTCCATCCTCAGTCTGCTTAGTTTAACATCTTACACATCCTCATAATGGTACACCATACAGGATGAAGCTGAAATTAGTCTGAGAAGTTCCATGACCATGAATTTTCTTGCATTAGGATAACACACTCAGTACTGCTGAACGCTGGTGTTTTAACACTGGTGTTTAATGCTGGTGTTTAACGCAGGTGTTTAATGCTGGTGTTTAATGCTGGTGTTTAACGCTGGTATTTAACGCTGGTCTTTAACGCTGGTGTTTAACGCTGGTGATTAACGCTGGTATTTAACGCTGGTGTTTAACGCTGGTGTTTAACACATTCACAGCATCTCCACTATGGTACCGTCACTGCATCTTCACTATAATACATTCACTGCATCTTCACTATAATACATTCACTACATCTTCACTATAATACATTCACTACATCTTCACTATAATACATTCACTACATCTTCACTATAATACATTCACTACATCTTCACTATAATACATTCACTACATCTTCACTATAATACATTCACTACATCTTCACTATAATACATTCACTACATCTTCACTATAATACATTCACAGCATCTTCACTATAATACATTCACTACATCTTCACTATAATACATTCACTACATCTTCACTATAATACATTCACTACATCTTCACTATAATACATTCACTACATCTTCACTATAATACATTCACTACATCTTCACTATAATACATTCACTACATCTTCACTATAATACATTCACTGCATCTTCATTATAATACATTCACTGCATCTTCACTATAATACATTCACTGCATCTTCACTATAATACATTCACTGCATCTTCATTATAATACATTCACTGCATCTTCACTATAATACATTCACTGCATCTTCACTATAATACATTCACTGCATCTTCATTATAATACATTCACTGCATCTTCATTATAATACATTCACTGCATCTTCATTATAATACATTCACTGCATCTTCACTATAATACATTCACTGCATCTTCATTATAATACATTCACTGCATCTTCATTATAATACATTCACTGCATCTTCACTATAATACATTCACTGCATCTTCACTATAATACATTCACAACATCTTCACTATAACATATTCACCATCTTCAATATATTGCTAATAAGCACCACAATACATATATTCCAACCTAACTATAATCTCCAAGAGAGATATATTATAGTAGGTTATACTGGTAATCTGTATATCTTCTTACTCTTGTTAGTATATTCCAGCCTCACTATAATCTCCAAGAGAGATATATTATAGTAGGTTATACTGGTAATCTGTATATCTTCTTACTCTTGTTAGTATATTCCAGCCTCACTATAATCTCCAAGAGAGATATATTATAGCAGGTTATACTGGTAATCTGTATATCTTGTTACTCTTGTTAGTATATTCCAGCCTCACTATAATCTCCAAGAGAGATATATTATAGCAGGTTATACTGGTAATCTGTATATCTTGTTACTCTTGTTAGTATAAGCATCAGTAATGGATTCATCAAATAAATACAAGTGTGTGCCAGACAATGCTGCTAAAAGGAAGAGAGAAGAGGAAAATTCTCTGTTTCCTCCATCCAAAAAATCTAATGAAGGAAAAATGAGCAAGAAGACTTGGTGTCAGGACAAGGAAAATGAGGCAAAAATAAAGTATGAAAATCTTCTTTTAGATCTATTCGTCAGTTCTTCAGATGAATCTTCTGAGGACGAATATTTGGATAAGAAGTGTGTGCCAGACAATGCTAAGTGTGTGCCAGACAATGCTGCTAAAAGGAAGAGAGAAGACGAACATTCTCTGTTTCTTCCATCCAAAAAATGTAAGGAAGACAAAATAAGGAACAATAATTCTGATCTGGAAAACGAAAATGAAGCCAAGTTAAATTATGAAAATGTTGTCTCTGATTTATTCATCAGTTCTTCAGACGAATCATCAGATAACGAATCAACGGACAGCAAATCCACTGATATGGAAACCACTGATAAGGAAGCTAGTAAAGATGAGATAGATAAGAAGGAGCTGGAGGAACTTGAACGGCAAGGACAACAAATTCTTGAACTTGTCTTTGCTGATGAAGACAGCTATCGTGATGATAGTGATAAAGATGATGATTTTTATTTAGAACGTGATGAACCAGAGCCTGATAGTGAGACTGAAAACGGTTATTATTATAGTGACAGTAACGACGACGATAGTGACATTATCGAGGACGATTATTATGGCAATTCTGATCCAGAAAATTATGATGATTATTGCCTGAATGATTATTGAACAGAAAAATATTGAAGTGACAAGGAGATTGAACAAGAATATTGAGTCAGTTATCACTGCTGTGATAATAACTTTTAAGTTATACATAATATTGAGTCAGTTATTACTGCTGTGATAATAACTTTTAAGTTATACATTTTACATTTAAGTTATATGTTTTTTATTGTGTAAGTTTAATAGTAAGTTATATTGAAGAGGAAGTAATCTATCATGGATGATAGATGGAAGCAATCTATCATGGATGATAGATGGAAGTAATCTATCATGGATGATAGATGGAAGTAATCTATCATGGATGATAGATGGAAGTAATCTATCATGGATGATAAATGGAAGTAATCTATCATGGATGATAACACACACAACAACACACACACACACACACACACACACACACACACACACACAACACACAACACAACACACAAAACACACACACACACACACACACCACACACACCACACACACACACACCACACACACACCACACACACACACACACACACACCACACACACCCCACCACCACACACACCTACACACACACACCACACACACCCAACACACCTACACACACCTAAAACACACCTCACCCACCCACACCACACCACACACACACACACACACACCTCACATGTTGAAAAATTTTTTCGTCAGAGTCGTCAGGAAATGGAATAGCCTAAAATGATGTAATGAAGGCAGAACCATAAAAGCTTTAAGCGAGGCATGCAAAGCTCAGGGCAAAAAGAGAGGACCTGTGGCGATCGTGAAGAGGCGGGCCAGGCAGTCTCCCTAAATTGGTGGTACAGTTGGAAAAAACACACAAATGAATGTGGAGGCAGGAAAAAAAGTTTAGAAAAGTGGTTGGGAGGGGAGAGAAGGATCAGTAAGCGATCAGGGTCTCGCCCCCAATAAAATTGGTGGTACAGTTGGTAACACTACACACACACAAACACACACACCTACACCTACACACACAACAGGCCTAGTGTCTAATCGACATTCCTAGGACAAATTTAACTAACACACACACACACAAAAACACACACACTACATACACACAACATACACACACAACAATCATACCGCCACACATACACATACACACACACACACACACATACACACACAAAAACACACACTCCGAACGGGTTCTTGTGGTGACAGCAGTAAGACAAGAGAGAGAGAGGGTGGGTGGTTGCATTTTTTCTCAAAAGGCGTTTGCACAGTTCCCCACAAAAGGTTTGGTTTTCAAAATGGGGACCAAGCAGGGAAACCGGAAGGCCCAAAAATGGATCGGAATATTTTCAGGAAGACGCACGACCATGGTACGTGGCGAGGTGTCAGAGTGGCACCTGTGAAGCGGGGCCCCGGGGTCAGTCCTAGGACCAGTCTGTTTCTGGTTTTGTAAAGACATAGGAAAGGGGAATAGACTCAAGTGCCCCTGTTTGCAGTGCGTGAAGTTATGGGAAAATTCCCCCGATCAAGGGAAAGCAGAACTAAAAAGGGATCTGGACAGGCTGCAGCCTGGTCAGAAATTGCCCCGGGAGTTCAATCCCCCCAAGTGCAAAGTCATGAAGTTGGGAAGGGGGAAAAAGCCCCAGACGGGTACAGTCTGGGGGGGACTAAAAACCTCACTCGGAAAAAGATCTTGGGGTGGTATCCCCCGGCACATCTCGGCGCACATAAAAAAACTGCTGCGCATATGGGCCTAGCAAACCCCCAAAACAGCTTCCCGACATCAAAAAGGGAAATCATTCAGGCCCCTTTCCCCGTGCTTAAGGCCCATTTGGGTATGCGGCCCATTTTGGAACCCCCCTAGCCAAGCACGTGAAAAAACTGAAAAAGTGAAAAGGTTTGCAACAGACTGCCCCGACTAAAGGGGTATGTCCTCGGAAAGGGAAAAATCAACCTGACGACACTGGGGACAGGAGAGATGGGGCAGTAACAATACAAAATACTGAGAGAATTTGGGGAAAGTGGAAAAAAGGGATTTAGAGATTGGAAAATAAAAAAGGGGACACAGTTAAAACTAAGGGCACAGATGAATCACAGGGATGTTGGGAAAGTTTTCTTCAGCCACAGAGTAGTCAGTAAGTGGAATGTTTGGAAGCAGTGGAGGCAGGATCCCTCATAGCTTTAAGCAGAGGGTTGATAAATCACGGGTGGGGGGACCTAGTGCGATCGTGAAAAGGGGGGGCCGGAGCGGACCACCCCCAAAAATCAACTGGGGGGAGGGACAACTGGGGGGGACACACACACAAAAAAAAAATTTATAAAGGGGTTTAACTAAGTTCTGCTTTGCTACGTTGGGACAAAATGAAATCAACTGATTCCTGGTGTTAGTTCATCAGATGCATCAGTACTATCAGTTGACAACGAGTCAACCAGTAATAGTCACAGCATAACTGATGGTTAACCAGAAATAGAACCACTGGTACACAAAGCTCGGTGACAGTGGTTTAACATATAATCAGTATTAAGGAAAGGTAGTCGTAGGAAGTGGGCTTCCAGCTACTTCCATCTCTCCTGTAAATTCCAGTATGGTATGGTGTATTTTCCCCCGTTTTCATGCTGGCGGTGGCTGAAGGGTGAGAAGAGAGCCTTCTGCTTTACCATCATTGTCTCAAACACCTGGAAAATAAAAGATAGTCCTTCATCTATTCTAGACAGAAGTAGATAGTTCTCAGCATACATTCCTCTCCTCTCTTTCTCATTCTTGTGTGGTGCCTGACCACCTATTATACTCCTGAACAGGAGGGAAGTGAGGGGGGCGGAAGGTGATGGAAAGGGGAAGAGGGGTGGGGGGATTACGCATGAAACTGCAGTAGGATTAGCAGTAGCAGGTGTACTGCTCAGGTTGCCCGGCGCTCTCACGCACTATACTCCTTAGAAGGTAAGCGAGAAAGATATGTCATAGTGTACACCTGGAAGATACTGGAGGGATTGGTCTCAATCCTGCCTACCGAAATTACTCCTTATGAACACAGACTTGATCGACGGTGCAGGATACTTCCAGTGAAAAGCAGGGAAGTGATAAGCCTCTAGCTGTCTTCAAGAAGGAACTCGAGACATTCCTCAAAATAGTTCCTAATCAGCCGGGTTGTTGGGCATACTTTGGACTCCGGCCGGCGGGCACTATCAACTTGATCAGGTCAGCAGGTCTGGTCTGGGACCTGGTCCCGGAGACTGTGACATCAGGAAGAGACTCTAGGTAAACGTTAGTACCGAGTCAGAGACAAAGTTTCCGGTAAGCATGTCTGGGTGAGGCTGTGTCTCTCCCGTCGTGGGTGATGGGCGCCTTGATGTCGGCCAGGAACTCTTTATCCAAGAAATTGTTAGATCGGAGATGTAATACAGAGTTGATGAGTGAGACACAGGTGCCACACCCAGGTGTTACACATGTCAGTCAGGCTGAAGTGGTGCATTTTAAGCGTGAAACGCCATAGCAGTGTCAACAAGGTTCACAGTACCTTTCTACATCCCTTCACGAGAAGGAAGGGTGAGGAGGGCTCTTGATGTTGGTGATGGGCTGTTTATCGAAGGTTTTAATTATCCTCCCCTTCCACGGATCAAGTCTTATTACCACCCATTTCTCAGGTGCTATATGCCCCCTTCCCTACAGACTTAGAGCTTTCCTCGTGATTAAAATATCTCAGTGGTACACGCCTGTGAGGGTTTATTGGTATGGTTGTGGGCGTAAGGTGTTGTGGGTGGGGTGGGTTGTGGGCGAAGTGGGCTGCTACGCGAGGCAAGAGTACACAGCTGCAACACAGAGCCTCCTTGACAAACCATGACCCACTCTCTCGAGAGAAGACATGATAGCTACAAGAAAAATCGCTAGAGAGGCCGGGGAAGGGGGTAAGAACACAGATAACCTTGTCCTGCCTCTCTAGCGCTGTAGCAGGTCCACTTCAGGCAAGCGGTCTAGTCTGTCAAACAGCTGAGCATTTACTGTTTGGATGAGTCCTAGAGGAAAGTATTTGATTGCACTCTCTCTTCTTATACGGCTATCATTTGCTGTACTGGACGATCACTCATGCAGGCAGTCAACCCACAAGTGGATGGAGACATAAACTGTGTAAGCCTGTATAATAACATTTCGTTCAGGTTATAACTTGAGCAAAACGTCATGAGTGTTCATCCTATCAGATCAGTGATACCTTGCTAACCATCATAATTAAAGCAGAAGGTATATTAACTGATGGGGATATAATTAACATGTATTTTATTTTAAGGTGCTGAATAATATCAAAACTTTCCTCAACTGACGACTCGTCTGAGAAAATGCAAATGTTCTCTCGTTTTTTTTTTTAACAAATGTTACTGAAACCATGCTAGAGTGGAGAGGAAAACAGAGCGTCTTGAACATTAAATTTCCTGGAGCTGTCTTGGGTAATTGCTTCTAGAGAAAACTCGTCACTGGTGAACAAGATGCTTACATTTACTCTTCCCTTGTAGCATCTTGACTCACAACAGACGCTGATGATGAGTAAGACACATGTGCAATAGTTAGGTATCTATTCAGACGCTGATGAATTCAGACACAAAAGCAATATCTGTGCTCCAGATTCATCAAGTCTACGGTGTTTATCACCTGCCTGCAGGGCTGAGGAACTGATTTTCTCAGTCTTCTCCTGTCTTCCGTATATAATTCTAGTCTCCAGTTAATGTCTCTTTATTGTATTGATAAAGCCACTGGATGGCGAATCGTGTACAAGATACCCAGATGTTGCACATGTGTAATTCATCAACTTGTTGGTAATTCCATTGATTTATTACAACAGAAGCTCTCGACAAGTGCTGCAGAAGCTCAGAAGGTAACCAGTAAGTACATCATTTGTGATTTTCCTGGATCTTTTTGAGGAAAGCTAAAGCTGGCTCTCTTCCTCTTCTTTGAAATTACTTTCTTTGAAATTTTATTGTTTTGTCTTTTCAAGCTTTATTTTGCCTCTTTAAGCTATTTTTTTTTATTTTGCCTTTTCAAACTATTTTTTTCCTTTTCAAGCTTCACGGTCTCTCCAGCCATTTACGAATTAAACAAAATTCTCTTTAGAGAAACGCTTAGACATACAGCTTTGTGTATATACTACCTGGTTTATCATAATAAACGTTTTAAAGTCTCGCTAGGTGCAGCAAGGGAACTAATGACTAAATGGCCAAAATAATTAGGAGAAATTTGACTAAATTTTTGCAACCCATTAATTAAATAATTGAAAAAAAATAGTAACGCAGTCATTGGAAAAGGAATAGGTAGGACTCGAACCCACGTAACAAAATGAATTGTGTAATCCCAAAATGAGCTCATGATTGTGGGTATAGCATCTTACAATCTAAGAGCAGCTCGTACTTGTTGGTATAACATCTTACAATCTAAGAGCAGCTCGTACTTGTTGGTATAACATCTTACAATCTAAGAGCAGCTCGTACTTGTTGGTATAACATCTTACAATCTAAGAGCAGCTCGTACTTGTTGGTATAACATCTTACAATCTAAGAGCAGCTCGTACTTGTTGGTATAACATCTTACAATCTAAGAGCAGCTCGTACTTGTTGGTATAACATCTTACAATCTAAGAGCAGCTCGTACTTGTTGGTATAACATCTTACAATCTAAGAGCAGCTCGTACTTGTTGGTATAACATCTTACAATCTAAGACAGCTCATACTTGTTGGTATAACATCTACAATCTAAGAGCAGCTCGTACTTGTTGGTATAACATCTTACAATCTAAGAGCAGCTCGTACTTGTTGGTATAACATCTTACAATCTAAGAGCAGCTCGTACTTGTTGGTATAACATCTTACAATCTAAAGAGCGGGGAATTATTGCACAGCAGATTAGGGGACAGATATGATCTCAATTTACGTTAAATAAGCAACATATGAATATACTGTCGTATATATTGTGTGTGTGGTCTTGATGTAGCCCTTCCCAGGACCAAGGTTACCACCCCTGGGGAGGACGATGCTCGCCAGGGCCAAGGTTACCACCCCTGGGGAGGACGGTACTCACCAGAGACTAGGTCACCACCTCTGGGGAGGACAGTACTCGCCAGGGACAAGATCACCACCCCTGGGGATGAGCTGTTTAAATGATCAGGCTTGTGATAATGAAGATTTTAGGAGTAACCATCATTGAACTTCAGAATTCCTTGCATCAAGAAATGTTTCGCCAGCCAGTAGCTGGCGTAGCATTTCCTGAATGAAAACATCCCAGTGTTGTACAAGTGTCTCATTTATCAACCTATCGGGCTTCTAAACTATTTATTCAAACTGTCAGATACAGCATCGTCTTGGGATCTTGATACAAGGAATTCTTCGGAACTTGTCTAACCTATAGCCATGACCTTCCACATGTGGGTTTCTCCACTGGTGATTCCGCTTACCACTGCTCCACCTCATCTGTCAGCAGTATTTAAGCTTCATCACCGCGAATAAGCTGCACTTTTGATGGACTGAATGTATCGACGCCAGACTGAGGGACTGGTTACCCCTGCTCCTCTTCCACCTTTCTCTGTATTGGACTGAAGAAGCCACTGGCTTACGAAACTTTTCTAGAATAAAGATACCTAAATGTTGCACAAGTGTGTCATTTACCTGCTGCAGGGTACGATGGAAGAATAACCCTAGAAACTGTTGACAGTTATCTTTGATATACCTCTGATGAGTTCCGAGAGTATTTCTACTCCCGGAGCACGGTCATGGGCCTTGCTGGTCTGGTGCTTCCCTGGTCAACCAGGTGCTGTTGTTGGTGGTCCGTAGCTCCTCATATTACTTGTCATCGTTAGCTTGTCTACTGCCATCTTCCTGTACTCTTAACTTTTTCATCTCTTAACAGAACACTGTAGTTCATGCTGCGTTAAATCGTGTGCATTCATTCAGGTCAAGTAGAAGTGGAGGTTCGATCCACCTTCCTATTTTTAGGTTACAGGTGATCGCCTGGAAGATATGCAATTATAAATATTAATAATTTTAATTATGCTCTCCATTCCAAGAACTGTAGGTGTCCAAGGTAAGACCTGTTCAAGGCTGAACATGCACTGACGAGGGAGTGTAAGGAATAGAGGATTAGCAATGTGCTTGGATTGATGATGAAGAATGTGCTGGGCATGTAAGATTAGGAATGTGTTACGCATAGTTAAGAGGTTATGTGCTAGGCACGAAAGATTTGGTTGGCGCAAGGAATAGATGATCAGGATGATTAT
>NW_027195754.1:40000-47500 GCF_038502225.1 Cherax quadricarinatus
AAATGATTTATTCATGAATGAGTCTCAAAACTCCATAAATGTATGCCAGATTTCCGACATTACCCTAACTCCGATAGATTTCGAAAAAGCCATTGACAACATGCCCATGCACTCAGCCCCTGGCCCAGACTCGTGGAACTCTGTTTTCATTAAGAACTGCAAGAAACCCCTCTCGCGTGCCCTAAGTACACTATGGAGGAGGAGCTTGGACATGGGTGAAATTCCAGAGTCACTTAAAACAACGGATATAGCCCCACTCCATAAAGGTGGCAGCAAAGCATTAGCTAAGAACTATAGACCAATAGCTCTGACGTCCCACATCATAAAAATCTTTGAAAGAGTGCTAAGAAGCAGGATTGCAAATCACCTGGATTCCCAAAATCTGCACAATCCAGGGCAACATGGGTTCAGGGCAGGTCGCTCCTGCCTCTCGCAACTACTGGATCACTATGATATGGCCTTGGATGCACTGGAAGAAAATTAGAATGCAGATGTAATATATACAGACTTTGCAAAAGCATTTGACAAATGCGATCATGGCATAATAGCCCGTAAAATACGTGCTAAAGGAATAACTCGGAAAGTGGGGAGATGGATCTTCAACTTCCTAACAAATCGAACACAGAGTAGTGGTCAACAGAGTTAAATCGGAGGCTGCCATAGTGAAGAGCTCTGTTCCACAAGGCACAATACTCGCCCCCATCTTCCTCATCCTCATATCAGACATAGACAGAGATAAACATCACAGCACTGTATCATCCTTTGCAGATGATACTAGGATCTACATGAGGCTGTCATCTGCTGAGGACGCGGTTAACCTCCAAGAAGATATAAACAAAGTTTTCCAGTGGGCATCGGTAAACAATATGATGTTCAATGAGGACAAATTCCAACTACTCCGTTATGGAAAACTGGAGGAGATAATAACTAGAACAGAGTATACTACAGACTCTGGCTATACAATAGAGTGGAAAAATTATGAAAGGGACCTGGGAGTAGTAATGTCTAAGGATCTCACTTTCAAGGATCACAACAGTGCCACGATCGCACGTGCAAAGAAAATGATAGGATGGATAATGAGAACTTTCAAAACGAGAGATGCCAAGCCAATGATCCTTTTCAAATCACTTGTTCTCTCTAGGCTGGAATACTGCTGTACATTAACATCTCCATTCAAAGCAAGTGAAATCGCAGATCTAGAGAGTGTACAGAGATCCTTTACTGCACGTATAAGTTCTGTCAAGCACCTTAACTACTGGGAACGCTTGGAAGCACTTGACTTGTACTCGTTGGAACGCAGGAAGGAGAGATATATCATAATCTACACTTGGAAAATCCTAGAAGGAATGGTCCCAAATCTGCACACAGAAATAACTCCCTACGAAAGTAAAAGACCGGGCAGGCGATGCAAAATGCCCCCAATTAAAAGTAGGGGCGCCATTGGTACACTAAGGGAAAACACCATAAGTGGGGAATTTAAGGCAAGTAAGTAGGGGAATTGTCAATAAACCCCTGGCTGCCTTCAAGAGAGAGCTGGACAGATACCTAAAGTCAGTGCCGGATCAGCCGGGCTGTGGCTCGTACGTTGGACTGCGTGCGGCCATCAGTAACAGCCTAGTTGATCAGGCCCTGATCCATCGGGCCGCCTGGTCATGGACCGGGCCGCGGGGGCGTTGATCCCCGGAATAACCTCCAGGTATCCAGGTGAGTGTGTGTGGGAATCGAACTCTGATATTTTAAATGGCTTCTCAGGTGTGCTAAAATATCGGGAGGGGGGGGAGTGATCCCCGGCTAGTCGCAGTATTGTTATTTGCTTAAAACCACTCGTTTGTGGATGAATTAATACTGTGTGGGATTTTGGGTATGAGTAAATAAAAAATTATTATAGAAGCACTTTATGGTAAGGTATATTTATCTTTGTTGGTGACACCTCGAGACCACCTGCAGCCTCCCCCAGGGGTTTCGTCTCCGAATTCGCTGTCTACAGACCCACGAGGGCTGTTTGGAAGATTAAATAACCAGGGTTGATACTCGCCTTGAAGATGTATATCTTTCAGATATTACGGGTATAGCACCTGGAAATCGTGGGCGGCCCTTACCTGTGGTTTTGGGCTAGGCCAGCTCTCATGACCTTGACATGGTTAGCCCTATTCACTCAGCAGTACTAAACAGGCCGATATCAAATAAAATAGCGACTTACCTGTAACGGGAGCCGATGACATTTACCCATCTAGATGAGGCCGAAATCGTTGGCTTGAGATGGAGAGTGACATCGGACTTCTTGGAAGATTCTGTTGTTGTCTGCTTGCCACATTGAACGTCGTCTGCCAATTATCTCTTGTCCACATGTTCAACTAGGGATCTACATCTGTGGATAAAGTCCACAGTAAAAAGTAAGTTTTCCCTACATGGTGTGTACAAGAATGAGCCACAAGGAAAATAGTTCTCCCGCGACGCTTGATTCACTCGCTAATTCGAAACCATTCATGGCAGGAGGTACATGTGTCTGTTTTTCCTCGACATTGTCAGTGTACGACACCGCGCACGAAACCGGCCACGAATGCTTCTGCGTGTCAACGCAATGTGGCCAGGGTGTCCTGGGAGGAGTGGTAACGATTGGTAACGTCACATCTTCACTGGTCAAATTGAACTTGCAATCTCTCTCATCTCGCCAGTAGAGGGATAAAACATTCTTGACCTCTACTGCTCGACAACTACTTTTCCAGGGAGTGTCGATCCCCCTGGGGGTTGGAGAAAATTTTTCTCCACAGATGTATATGTCGTACCGAATAAGTAAAACTTGAGATTTTGGCTTAAATAGCAACGCGAGGGTTAAGGAGGTTCAGCCGGCTATAGCAAGTTGCTCTCAGAGAGGTAATGTGAGGTTTCCAAGACAACCGGTGATCAAACAGTAGGCCGAGAAATCTGACCGTATCACATTCAGTGATTCGTGAGCCGTATGTATGGGTACAATGGACTATCAGGGACGACTGAACGTCTAGTGAAAGTAATTGTGTTTTAGCACTAGAAAATTTAAACCCATGATTAGTGGCCCAATGGGAAACACTGTTGACAACATTTTGAGAGTGAGGCTGCTACTAGGCGATAGTCAGCGCCTGCACAGGCTATAGTGAAATCAACAACATAGTGATAATCAAATATTAGATGGGAGAACAGATGTCAGATCATTTATAACAAGGATGAAAAGGATGGTGCTAAGGACACATCCCTGAGGAACACCTTCAGCTTGGACAAAGCCCGGGGAAAGCAAATTATTAACCCGAGCACGGAAATGTCTCTCAGGTAAGTTTGCAAGAAAAAATGGCAAAATGCTTCGGAGGTCTAAGGAGCGAGCTTGGACCAAGATGTTATACCTCCATGTGTTATATGTCTTGTCAAGATCAAAAAAGACGGAGTGGTTACTAGCAAAGGCATTACGGACATAAGTATCTAAACAGAGTAAGGGGTCAATAGTAGAGCGGCCCTTACGAAAGCCATATTGACCGTGGGGAGAGACTGACTCGAAGTACCACATCAAACGTCTATTTACCAGACGCTCCATCACCTTGCAAACTGCACTGGTAAGAACAATGGGACGATAATGTGAGGCATCATGTCCTGAAGTATCTGGTTTACGAAAAAGTAAAACTATGGAAGATTTCCACAGCTGGGGAAGAACTTGATTGAAAAGACATAAGAGGACTTTAAGGGCTGACGGATGCAAATGTTGAAGCATGCGAATATGAATGCTATCAGGCCCAGCTGCCGATGACCGGCTAGTGGAAAGTGTGGACTCTAGTTCTAGAAGTGTAAAAGGTACCAGTATTTAAAATATGGAGGGGAAGAGAAGTGAGAACAGCTTCTAACTGATCGCTTGAACCTTTCTCCACCAGTTTTAATTTGCCAATTTTATTAAAAAATGGTTTCTATGAAATAACTGAAGAATGAATTTTCTGATCGGCTTCAAACCTTTATTATTATTATTATTATTATAACCAAAAGGAAGCGCTAAACCTATCAGGGTACCTTAAGTCTATCTTGGGCTGTGCTTGCTCCAGTTTGCCAACTTTATTAAAGAAACTGGGAAAACTGAAATATTGGTTTTCATTCAATAACCAATACATGCCAGTAGCACGCTGACTTTTGTGTTATAAGTTGTGACTCTCTCTTCTGATCTCCTTCAACCTTCTAAAAGAGACATAACCTACTTAGAACAAGGTCCGCGTTGTCACTGGAATGAGTAGGTTCCAATTGGCCAATTTTATTTAAAAAATTAAAATGCAGCTTTTGAGAGGCATGCTGGAGTATTTTTCTGAGTCTGAGTGTTGTAATATTCGTCAGGACAATACCGACACGGGACTTTTTCGACGACCTGTTTATATAATAAACCATATCACGGGGCGGGGATAGAACCCGCGATCAGAGAGTCTCAAAACTCGGTATGGTTTGTTTGCAATCGTGCCATTACGATTTCGTGAGTCATGTTTATATAATTCCTGTAGTGGCAGTGAGGTGGCGGCGGTAGTAAAAAGGAAAGTTAATTATTTTATATTTTATTATTATTTACAATTATTTAAAAATTATCCCAGCTATATTTATTACATGAAGCACTAAACCCGTGTGTCGCCCATGTGGAGGGTCGATCCTAAGTCATGTAAGCGCAAGACAAACTGTTACCTAACTGTACTCCCTAAGTTTCTAAATTTAGACTCTTAATCAAACCAAGATTAAAAGTTAGATTCTAGGTTAGGTTGGTTTACAATTTTGTCTCCCATAGGTTCAAAATATAACTGTCTCCATGACCTAAAGTCGGTGCTGAATTAGCCGGACTGTGGTTCGTATGTTGGACTACGTGCGGCCTGCAATAACAGCCTGGTTGATCAGGCCCTGATCCACCGGGAGGCCTGGTTGTGGACCGGGCCGCGGGGGCGTTGATCCCCAGAATGCCCTTCAGGTAGACTAAACTCACTCAATATTAGAGAACTGATATACTAAACTATCGCTAAGCTTAGAACACTAGCACCTCGAATGGATAACAGGATCACCTGGATGTTACCGTGAGCCTTTATTTGCAATTGTTCCTTCAAAGGGGGGGGGAGTGCCTTGATGTTAGTGAAGCGCTCTTGATCCAAAGGATTTGAACCACCCTACTCTCCCTTAGATCAAACTTGATTAATTATGTTCCATTCCTTAGGAGTTGTATGATCCTTACTTTTACAGCGCTTCCCCGTGAATATAATAGTAGTAATAATTCTACATGCTACAGTAACGTTGTTTTGCATGTACACAGGTCTTCTAGTGTGTTGCTATATTTACGTGGAAACGCTAAACCCATAGGGATCGGAGAGCGCATGGGGACGAGCCAATCAAGTTTGATTCAAGGAAAGAGAGGGTAGCTCCATTTCCTTGGATCCAGAGCCCTGCATCATCAAGACACCCCCATCTCTCCAAGCAGGGTCTCGAGTGAGAATATCCCTCGAGGCTTCAGATGAAGAGTGACGGGGCATTATGTAAGCTCTTTGTCGTAATTAAAACCTCATTAGGCTCACCAGATTCTGAATGTAACGTTAATTAGCTTCCCCAATGTAATTGGAGATTTTTTTCTTTCCGCGCGGTCAGTGTAGTAAATGGCTAGCCAATGAGAGTTCAGGTGGGAGGAGCTACGGGTTGTCCACTAATCACAGACGTCGCAAGCATAACTCAGGTAACAGTTTATTGTCGCACGATATAAATTCATTCCTCTAAGCAAGGAATTGAAAGAATGCAAAATGTAATGATTTAGTTGTTGGAAAAATGTTTAAAATTGGCGAAGGGGACGAGGTGGCACCTTGAGACGGCAGCGGCACTGGGCACAAGAGCAGGCGGAGTATGTAGAGGTGCGTGAGGCCAGCCACACTAGCAGCAGCAGCAGGCACCAGTTACTGGCGGGACCTTCACCATAGCACACTACCCTCACTACTCGTCCGCCCACCCCACCACCACCTCGGTACACACCGCCACTTACATCTCGTCACGATCCGTGTGTATCTCGCCACAGATACTCAGCATAATTTATCCGCTGATCACTATTCTTCGCATAGAACACTGGTCAAAGCTGTGGTGGCAGTTATAGTTTGCCGGTGTTGGAGTCACTCAAGTCAGTCTCCTGACCCTGGTAATTCCTTAGGTGCATGACAGAAGACTCGTGGTCGCCCAGTGTGACCGCCGCCACCCACACACCCTCAAAAAACTCGTTTTCCTTATCTCTGCTGTTCCTTAAACTTGCGATAAGCTGAGGTAAAAAAGACACGTGTTTTATGGTGATGCAGATTAACTAGCTATACTTAAACTATCCTGGTGGTCCCAAGGGCAAGATACGTGAATTAGAATAAGTTAAGTGAGAGCCTAGTCCGGGAGAGGAATCAGCGTAGCTACTTGAAGAGCACCCAGCATTACGATGGACACGACAGCAGCCGCGCTGGTGTACGATGCGGGCGTCGCCAACGACAGCATCAAGGACGCCCATGGTGGGCTGGACACCAACACCTCCGTCGGGGAGGGCGCCCCTATCATCCACTACCCCAGGTCCGCCACCGTCTTCGCCGCCGTCGCCAGTATTATCTTCATCATCGTTGGCATCGTGGGTGAGTATTACGTAATTTGTCATCCGAGACCAAGAAATCACCGTGAATAGAACATTTTGCAACTAATCCGCGAATTAAAAACGAAAATTGGACAACGTTTCAGTCCATCCTGGATCACTATGAAGTGGCAACTTTATAATGGTCCAGGATGGTCATTTTTCATTTCCAATTAGTGGGTTGCAAACCGTCTACTAATCACATTAAACAATTTATAAATAATTATCCAGAGTATACGTCTATTAACGAAACTTTGTTGGAGTTATTTGCACTCCTGGATTGCCAGATTGATTTAAAAAAAAAAAATTCGAGTTCAACACCGCTGGGACTGTCTCATAATTAGGTCAACACAGCCTCACATAACCTAGGAGCGACAGATTTCGACATTCCATGGGTTTCCGGTTCCGGAAATGGATATATCACTATCCTATATAAATGTGTATGTAATATTTTTTACACAGTTGAATTTAAAGACTAAGAGCTGTTATCCTAACTCTCTTCAAAGTCTGGTTTTATCTAAGGATACACTCCCAAAATGCCCGCCTGGGAATCGAATCTAAGTCCCTGACCACATTTGAAAAGAGAATTCGAGGTACTTTCTCTTTTTATTTTATTTAAATTGCATTTTAAGGCACATTTTTGTCTTGTGATATTGTTGTATAAATCTGTATGCAAAGAACAAATTTGGATTATGTAATATAAACGAATGAAAACTGTATACGGTTTTACAGACTATTTTAGATATATTCACTGACTCACAAAATCGTAATGACACGATTGCAAACAAACCATACCACGGGCGGGATTTGAACCCGCTGTCAGTCTCAAAACTCCAGCCCGTCGCGTTAGCCACTGGACCAGCTAGCCACAATAAGATTCG